>NC_057344.1:77360344-77560344 GCF_016509475.1 Prionailurus bengalensis | reverse complement strand
ATGTGTGTGTATGTGTCTATCAGAGTTTCAGGTTATATTTAGGAGAAGCTAAATTCTTGGAGATTCATGGTGCATATTATTACATTAATGTATTTGAAAAGTCCTACTGTGAAGAAACCTGCTAGAACATTTCTCAAATTGTTTGGTCATGGAACCTTTTCATGCAGAATATCCTATTAATATCCCCTTAGACTGATGTTCTATAAAATGCTGCCCTAAAGACAATTGCTTAGATGTTATCACTTAGTCAAATATAGTTAGTATCTAACTATGTACCAGACTCTGGGATAAGTGGAAGGCATACAACAGGTGACAGTGTCCTCAAAAAGAGCAGCGAAGAATGATGAAATACAATGTGATAGAGTAAGTACGAGGTGCTGTGAAAGAATGTAAGAGGGGTACCCAACCCACATGTGGCAGGGAAAGCCACTTGAAGGAAGCATTAGGGTTCATTCATTTTGCGAAAATGTCTTCTAGAATGGAGGATACAGCTGTGAATAAGATCAGGTCTCTGTGCTCATGAAGGTTGAATACCATTGGAGGAAGGCAGATAATAAGTACATTTAAAATTTTTGATACTGAAAAGTGCTCTGACGAAGATGAAGAAGGTAGCTGAAGTTGGGTTGACAAGAAATTTGGGTTTTTTCACTTGTGGGCACTGAGAGAACAATTGAGTCTTTGAGTTTTGACTCCACCCCATCAATCAGGGACCATAGAAGCTGGATGAGGAAGGAAGCCAAGTCTAGAAGAATCCCATAGAAGGTGGAAGGAGTGTGGTTAAGGGACTAACATTCCAGAGATCAATGGATACATGTAGTAGGACTGGGAGAGAAGAACAGGAAGTTTGTGGTCATGGGAGATGTTTTAAGGATTCATAAGTGGGTCCCTCTGAATGATAATGTCCAAGATGTGGCAGTGGTCTAGGGTGGCCAAAGAACTGTGGCAATACTGGCTACAATGGAGCTGAATAGGTTGTCCTGACGGTCAATTTAGTCATGATATCACCCAAGAAAATAGAAATACTTGGGATGGAGATGCCATGAACCCAGGTCTAAAACCTTTGGAGGAAGAAAGGAATGCCAGAACTGGAAAATACAAAGTGGTGTAACTAGGTGATGAGAGACTCAAAGGAATAGGGCATTACAAAAAATAAGGGTAGAGACGTGATTGGAAAAGTTACTGTGAGTGGGCGGTAGCAGATGCTTCCTTCTTACTCTGAGAGGAAATGGGGTCTAGGGCAAGGAGCAGCCTCCAGGGATCCTGGAATGTGGTTTCACAGATCGACCTTGTTTCTAAAGAGGCTGTGACTTTTCCATGTAGTTAGCAACTGGTCGACACCAAACTTAATCTTCTGACTACGTCACTTTATCTTAGTGCATTTTATCTTAGGCGCCAAGATGTAAAAGCTACAAGATAAAAAGTAATCGCAAGTACACCAAGCAACCAAAGAAATACTTCTTTCATGAGTGCTTTTGGTACTGTATCTACTGTGTGGAGTTGAGTACATAATGAACCAAGCTTCTGGATTTTCATGCAGATAGTTTTTGAATTATGGACATCTGATATTTGAAAAGTTAACTTATTCACCAAATGATTGCTCCCAGATCTCCATCTGTGACCACGTTTACCTCCCCACCCCCTGTTCCCATACTCCTGTCAGGTTCCTCTTGTCCCTTCCATCCTACCTTGGTCCTGACAATGGCTAGAAGTTTTGCAGGAAACCCAAGCCTATACCTCACCCGTGGAGACCTTTGAGAGGTCATTGCTTCAAATACATTTTCCTTTGAGTCATTCTGAGAGATACTGGTGCTGGAGTGGTTTAATTTTGAGATTAAGGATGAGGGCTTTGGGGGCACCTGGGTACTTTAGAGATTAAGAGTGAGGGCTTTGGGGGCACTTGGGTGGCTCAGTTAAGCAACCAACTCTTGATTTCTGCTCAGGTCATGATTCCAGGGGTGTAGGATCGAGCCTCACACTCAGGGTAGCCTGCTTGGGATTCTCTCCCTCTCTTTCTGTCTTTCTGTCTTTCTGCCCCACTCATGCTCGTTCTCTGTCTCTCTCTCTCTCTCTCTCTCTCAAATAGAAAGAAGGAAGGAAAGAAAGAAAGAGGGCTTTGTAGTTGGACAGACATGAATTTGATTCCTGGAGCCACTTTTTATTAATGGCGTGACCTTCATCAAAGTACTTATTAACCTTATTGTTTTCTTTTCTGAATGTGAATGAAGATTTATGTTAAAGTATTTAGCACAGGGCTAACACATGGTACTTGACTGACAAATTGTAGTGGTTCTCATTAGCATTTCCATAGGTTCTGGGAACCATCATTGTAAAATGCACCTGGAATTGACTGGGTTTGGTGGGGAGGGATATTTGGAATCTGTTATCCCAGCAGGAGTAGATTGATTCTTGACATTCTTCACTGTGAACTTGACATGCCTTAAGACCCAGTCTCATAAAGATTTTAAAGGCCTACCGAAGAGGGAAAGTGAGGCAAAATCTGGACTTTAAATAGCCTGGCCCTTAATCTTTTGGGACTGTCAATTAAGGGTTCTTAACCGTAGCTACATCTCAAGCATCTGTGAAGATCTAAGCATCTTCACATCTAAGCATCTGTGAGGCTTTAAAAAAATATTCATAGGCTTCATACCCTAGGAGATTTTCATTTATAGGCCTGGGGTAGGGCCTGTACAAATGATTTTAAAATATATATAAATAAGTGCATGAACTGGTGAAGTTAGAAGGTAGGATTAATAATTAAAACTTCCCAAAGCTGTTGGGATTAGGTAAGGTAATTGGTGAAATTGCCTCGCATGTTACTGAAATTCAAAACTTGTGTTAGTTATCTTTTGTTGCATAATAAATCACCCCAAACTCGATGGTATTCAGAAGTAAGCATTTGTTTCTCACCCTTTAAATGTTGGCCACAGCAGCTCTGCTGATCCCAGCTGAGCTGCAAGACAGCAGGGAATGGGGTGAGACTGACTGGGACAACAGCCTACAGCTTTCCTCCACATGTCTCTCATCCTTCTTCAACTAGCCCCGACCTCATGGTATACCAGAAGCACAGGAGAGCAAGTGGAAGTACACATGGCCTCTTGAAGCTTAAATTCAGAACATTACATCTGCCTCATTCTGTTGACCAAAGTGGCATATGGCCAAGGGATGGAGAATGTAGGACAGTCTATCACAGAAGTCTGAGACATAAGTGAATGTTGAATGACTGCACATGAAAATAAATGCCTGTGAAGGACCTATTCTACCTTAGGCTCAACTGGTAAAGTGCCAAGGAAAAGTGACCAGGAATTACCCACAGAAAAGGATTAATTATATTTATTAGTTATTCTAGGAGTTAAATAAGCTTTTAGGGGCCAGGATTTTGGAAACTTATCTCCATTTATAACTTTTCCTCCCCATAGGGAAATTTATACAGGATTTCAAATGAGTTTTGGAAAATTATTCATAAAATGTGAGCACCTGTATTTTCCATATTGCTTAAAGTCACACTCCATAATAAAATATAAAATGGTGTTATTAAACCCCTAAACCACATCCTTTTCAGCTACCATCTAATTATGATGTCTCATATCCAGGGAAACCTATGGGAATCCTTGCACATTGGATTTTAACATAGAGGAATTGGGTACTATATATGATACTTTGATTAGGGCAACATGGAATAGATTTGTATCTCTGCCCATTCTTCATTTGTAATGATATCTACCCTTCACAAGTTCATTATTGATTTCAGACGTAATAAGTATGTGAAAGTAGCTTCAAGGTTATCCAATATCATAAACCAGTAATAAATAGGAGTAGTTTCTTTAAGAGCGTAGAGAGTAAGCTTTGGGCTCCACAGCCAAATTATCTGGCTTGATTTCTGGCTTTGCCACCTAGTTGTGGGATGTAGGGCTAGATACGTAATCTCCCTATGACTGTTCTTCCTTGTTTGAAAAGCAGATAAGACTCTTGCCTACCCTCTAAGGTATTGTGAGGATTCAGTGAGGTCTGGTGTATGTAAACCTCTTAGCTGGGCACTGTGCCTGACCCTATTGTAAGTGGTCAGTAAAGGTTATATTTTTTTGCTACAGTAAATGGAATACAAATGAAATTGCTATTTGACCAATTAAATGCTTAACAATTTTATTTTTTTTATTTATTTTTTATTTTTTTTTCAACCTTTATTTATTTTTGGGACAGAGAGAGACAGAGCATGAACGGGGGAGGGGCAGAGAGAGAGAGGGAGACACAGAATCGGAAACAGGCTCCAGGCTCTGAGCCATCAGCCCAGAACCTGACACGGGGCTCGAACTCCCGGACCGCGAGATCGTGACCTGGCTGAAGTCGGACGCTTAACCGACTGCGCCACCCAGGCGCCCCTTAACAATTTTAAAGCAAGTATATGTGGTAAATTTTGTAAATTTAGGAATCTGAGTGGAAAAGTTTGAAGAGTTGTATCTGTTTTTGGATTTTTCAAGTCTTACTTAAGTGTGAGAATTATTTTGCAAAAAGAAGTCAAACATTTATGGTGGACCTGCCACGTGTACAGAATGTGTTATACCTGGCAAATAACTTCAGATATGGTCTCCACCTTAAGAAACTAGCAAGTAGTTGGAAAACACAAAGATGATCACATTTGAAGTGGTGCCAGCACTAAGAGATACAATGCAGACTAGGTGTGTAAAAGGAGTGTCTGTCCAGAGTACTGGGCAGGTGCCAGTGAAATGATATCCTTAACTTGATAAGCATGTATTCAGACAACTGCTCAGTGGCAAGCCACAGCAGAGTGTGGTTATGTAGGAACTTACACAGGGATGCAGAGTTAAGTGGTGATTTTACAAGGTGTTTGCAGTGGAAATGAGAATCCACAAAGGGAGAAGGGGAGTTTTGTAGTTGATGTTAACAGCGCTTCTGAAGACTCTGAAAGGGCTTCTTTGCAGGAGATTGCAGAAAAAAGCTAAGTCAGCACATGCTGTGGGTCTCCTTACAGAGTGAATGTAGTCATGCATCATTAACAACTGAGGTGGTGTTGGCTGTTGCTGGGAGAGGCAGAAGCTGGCTTATTCAGGGTACGGTGGCTCTGCAGTGTCAAAGCTAATGCCGTTTTTTTTTTTTTAAGCTTTAAATTAGTTAACATACAGTATAATATTAGTTTCAGGTGTACAATACAGTGATTCAGTGGTCATCCCATTTTTAACAACTATAGCTGACTGTTGAGCAACACGGGTTTGAACTGCATGGGTTCACTCATACGTGGATTTTTTAAAAATACAGTACAGTACTATAAATGTATTTTCTCTTCCTTATGACTTTCTTAATAACATTTTATTTTTCTCTTAACATTTTCTTTTCTGTATAATGAAGTGTATAATACATATACAAAATATGTGTTAATCTACTGTTTATGTTATCGGCAAGGCTTCTGGTCAAGAGTAGGTTAAAGTAAAGTTTTGGGGGGAATCAAAAGTTATATGTGAATTTTCTGTTTTTTTCTTGGTAATGATTTTTATTATTTTTAATATAATTTATTGTCAGGGTAGCTAACATACAGTGTATTCAGTGTGCTCTTGGCTTCAGGAGTAGATTCCCATGATTCATTGCTTACATACAACACCCACTGCTCATCCCAATGGATGAGGAGTGCCCTCCTCAATGCCCATCACCCATTTTCCCCTCTCCCCCACCCGCCCCATCAACCCTCAATCTGTTCTCTGTATTTAAGAGTCTCTTATGGTTTGCCTCCCTCTTTATTTGAAACTATTTTTTCCCCTTTCCTTCCCCCATGGTCTTCTGTTTCTCAAATTCCACATATGAGTGAAAATGTGAATCTTTCTCTGACTTGTTTCACTTAGCATAATATCCTCCAGTTCCATCCATGTTGCAGATGGCAAGATTTCATTCTTTCTCATTGCCAAGTAGTATTCCATTGTATATATAAACCACATCTTCTTCATTCATCAGTTGGTGGACATTTGGGCTCTTTCCATAACTTGGCTATTGTTGAAAGCACTGCTGTAAACATCGGGGTACATGTGCCTCTGTGCGTTAGCACTCCTGTACCCTTTGGATAAATTTCTAGTAGACGTATTGCTGGGTTGTAGGGTGATTCTATTTTTAATTTTTTGAGGAACCTCCATACTGTTTTCCAGTGTGGCTGCACCAGTTTGCATTCCCACCAATAATGCAAGAGGGTTCCCCTTTCTCCACATCCTCACCAACATCTGTTGTTTCCTGAGTTATTAATTCTGACCGATGTGAGGTGGTATCTCAATGTGGTTTTGATTTGTAAAGTTAATGCTGTTTTGAGCCAAGAGCATTTTCCATTATATTTGAGAATTACTGTATTTGCAGTCTGTCTTTTTAATTTTTTTTTTAATTTGAGAGAGAGACAGAACATGTGTGTGAGCAGGGGAAGGGGCAGAGGGAGGGGAGAGAGACCAAGCACGCGCACGTACAGGAGAATGAATCCTAAGCAGGCTCCATGCTTACTGTGGAGCCCGACGCCAGGCTCAGGCTTGTGACCCTGGGATCATGACCTGAGCTGAAATCAAGACTCAGGCGCTCAACTGATGGATTGTGGTGCCCCACAATGTGTCTTTTTAAAAGTGTAATTTCAGAGTTTATATGAGATTCATTTTGTTTGCCTATTTCTTATCCAGGTGATATGGCTTGTATGTACATTTATGGTAAATGTAACAGGGAAAATACTCATAGAATGTCATTGCTTAGTTATAGCTTAGCCTCATATATAGTCTGTAAAGGTGGGTATTGGTCTTTATCTCAATATGGCAAAAAAAATGAAGCTTTAATGAACTAGTGTATGTAATAGAATCAAGGACTCTAGTAATAAGTCAAAGAGAGGAATGTAGAATATAATTTTCCCTTTGTAAGAAAAAAATGTAAACATAACAGATTTTTTCATGAAGTATATTAAAGTAACTCAAAACAAATTCTAAGACTAAACAGAAAAGTGATGATTTGTTAGTTTATCTTCTCTATTTTTTTATATTGCTGTACTTTATTTCTTAGAATTCAAGCTCTACAGAAGAAATAAGCCACTTTTTCACCTTGCTCTCCCCAGCTGATTGGAACTGAAGAGGAGATAAATATGTAATAGGCCTCCCCCTGCAAGAATAGAGGCTCCTCCTGTAATCCCAGGGGTCTCCAGGACTCAGAGCAACTGTGACGATGCCAGTGAAAGGGACCACATGGTTGAGGTCAGCATTGGTAATGCTGTGTGTCAGGCAGGAGGATGTGGCAGAGTCCCTCACAAAGACACTACTTGGGAGAAATGGACTTTTTCACAAAAGATTTTGCAGGAGCCATGCAATATGTACTGACATATGTTCAAGGGTTGAAGATAAGGTGCTCGTGAGAAACTTAATATATTCTGTTTATTCTTCCTGTTCTTTCCTGTTTGCTTTTCACAGGAATCCATGAAGGCACTGTTGCTTTATTATTTTTTTAATGTTCTTTGCTATAGTGTATCCTTTCAGATAGTAAGATGGGGAATGCTATAAAGAGATTAAAACAGGTTAAAGTAATTTTTTAAATATATTCTTTAAGTTTATTTATTTTGAGAGAGCACACATGAGCCAGGGGAGGGGGCAGAGAATCCCAAGCAATCTCTACACTAACAGAGCCTGGGGCTTGTACTCATAAACGAGGAGATCATGACCTGAGCTGAAATCAAGAGTCAGACACTTAACTGACTGAGCCACCCAGGCACCCCTGGAGGTTAGAAGAATTTATTGATAATAACAATGAAATGATTAGGACTAGTAAATAAAATAAGTATACTAGATTATAGCAAGCATTGTAATATTTGTGTCCCTAAGGGTTTTCAGAACTTTTGCAGAATGTGTAGAGAAATTGGATGGGAAACTTCTTTATTGTTAAGATTTTTAAAGTGTTTATCTATAAAGCTTCTACCTGGTCAGGGGAAAGAATGCCCACTCTAACTTATTCTCTCCCTTAAAACATGCAGATTCAGCTAATCAGCTATTTCATGTTTAGTTTTGAAACCAGACTACAAACTGTGTGTGGCTTTGGATGTTCTGTTTTTGTGGTGGCAGAAGTTGACATGGCATCTCCTTAGCCTGAGAATTTTAATTCCATAATATTTCCAATTCTTAACACTAGGCAGTATTTCACTAACTTCTCTGAAATCTAATCTTATAAAAGTCCTAGGATGATTCATGCTAGCCTTCCTTCTCCAGATCATGACTCATTTTTAAAGTTGTATTGGAAAAGCTTTTGTAAGTTAAGGTGAAATATTTAGAGTTTGGCACTTGGCTGTTTCCCCGAATACTCATTTGGTCTCTGCCAGCAGTGAGTGTGATGACAGGGTCAGATTTTATTTCTCAGGTGTTCCTGTTGGTGTTTCATTTTGCAGATCTAAGTAGGGGGTTAGAAGGGAGTGCTGAAACAGAAGAATAAGCCTTTGGTTCTTATGAGATGGAAACCATTCCGAGACACCTGGTGCATAGGGTTTTGTTTATTTCTTAGCATTTGGCTCTTACCATTTTATCAGCATCTTTACGAGACCAGTCCTCTGGGAATATTCATTGTCTCTTCATATAGTTCTCATTGAATGTATCTAGACAGATCATGGCACAAAGAAGAATTCTAAAGACATTAAGGCTTAGAGAGTGATAAATTTGAGATACATATCCATTTCTTGGCAGAAAGATGTGAAAGAAAGTATGACATCACAGCAACTGCAAACTACTTTATAAAGGTCTGAAGGATGCCTTTGAAACATTTTTTGTTTGTGTGATTTGTTAACTTTGTTCTCCAAGACAAGGACTCTTTCCCCAAGAGAGTAGCTTGAATTCATGCTCAGGAGTATAGTTATTGTGGTGAACCATACAGCTGTAATTATAACACGCTGGATTGGCTCAAACCCTCATTTGAGGTTTAATGCTTGACATGTTAAATGCTTCAGCCTTCTCTTAGGAAAATTTCTGTAACAATGAAATCATACTATGTTAAGTTCAACTATGTTAGAATCTTTCTTTTAGAGGATTATGAAAGGTCTGAGGTTTTTTTCCCCATTAGTAAAACAAGTTTATGAACCTGTCATGAATGAAGCGCAGTAATTATTTAGTGTAGTTTCCATTTAATCGCCTGCATTGCCAAATATTCTTCTCTGAATCTCTCTTTCATCACTCCCTTCTGACTCCATCTTTAGATCTGCAACCAATTTTCAAGAGCACATCTGTCATCATCTTGTATATAATTAACACAGTGTCTTAGGTGGTGTCATCTGAATTACTCAACAGGGATAATGATTGGGTAATTTGAGATGTCATAATTGACCCCAGATCTTCCTTCTCTGAAGGGTAATAGTAGATAATGGTTTCTAAGCCATTGCACCCTTTCAGTTGTATAGAATGTAAGATTGAAAAAAAAAAAGAAGAAGAAAGAAATATAGTGTCTTCCTGGATGTTTTTAGTTTCTTTTCATTGTGATTTCGCATGCTAAACTTGTACAGCATTCATTTTCCTCACTCATGTTCCAGATGAAAGTCCGTTTGCTCTGATATTTGTCAACATCAGAATTGACTTCAAGCATTTTATTTACAGAATCTATGCTGGAGTTAACAGCGAGCCAAGCTCCAGGGGGAAATAATCTATTAAATCAAGTATTTGCACACCCCTGGATTCAAAGCTCTATGGTTAACAGACACAAAAGTTCCTAAGATGTGGTTCATAACTTCAATAAACTTAAGTTTGAATTGTCAAAATAAGTATAAAGAAGCAGTGTCAATAAGAACGACTAAATCCCCCAATTCTATGTAAGGTTTTTCTTAAGAGGCTTGGAAGGAAGTATTCCAGACAGTAAGATGAGACATTTCAAGGCATACTGACTCAGATTTTCACTCTCTCCTTGGGGTTGCCTTTGATTTCCTTTGCGTCACCAAGTATGTGGTTACTTGGGAGGCAAATGGTTAGTGGTTATGGGAACAGACTATGGTTATGGGAGTCGCGGTGCTGGGCCGAAATCTTGGGCTGGTTACTTAATCTTTCTGAACCTGTGTTTTACTTGTAAGAGGGATGATAATGGAAACATCCTGGGAGAGTGCGTGGTGCCCTAATAAGTGTTTAGGGAGTGTTAGCTGTTATTGCTTTAACACTGTTTTCCCTGTAAAGCCCAAGTATTAGCAAACATAATTGTTGTTGTCATTCACTTTTGCCAACCGGGAGACACTGGCATTGTAGGAAATGATTTTTTTTTTAATACTAAGGGAAGTGGGATGATAAAACAGATATACCTACCATGTGGCTAGGTGGTCTTTAGCTACGTTATTGCACTTAATTCTTATGACAGATATAAAGAGATAAAGGTAGCCTTAGCCCAGTTTTATTGATAACAAAGTAACTTAACCTCTTTGAGCATCAGTTTCCCATGGGTCACTCAGCTGATACGTAGTTAGAGCTGGAATGCTAAATCCTCATCTTTTCTTGCTCCAAAAGCTCATGTTTCTTCTATAATACCTTACAAAGTTAGCTATGAAATGACTCAAAAATACACAGTATTGCAGACTTGCAGTTACAGAATGAATAAGTCACAGGGATGAGGGATGAAGCATAGGGAGTATAGCCAATGGTATTATGGTGGCATTGTATGGTGACAGATGGTAGCTATGCCTGTGAGCACAGCATGACATGTGGACTTGTTTGAGTCACTGTGTTGTACATCTGAAACTAATGTAACATCACTAACTATATATACTTCAATGAAAAATAAAATTTTAAAAAATAATTTAAAAATTCAGAGTATCAAAACATTCTACCAAAAGAGAATATTCTATCAAAAATGCAGAAAGTATCAAAGTTTCTGAGACTTCTGATCCTGAAGAGCTCATACGAACTTCACACGCAAAATTAATTTATTCAAATATTTGGAGATAAAACTTTGAGCAAAAAAGATTCCTACTTCCTAGCTTCCTGTTCATCTTCAATTAGTGAAGGCCACCTGGTTACCTGCCATAGTTGATGTCCAAGGGCCCTTGGTCCATTCTGAGGTAAAACTGATGAGATGCCTAACCTGTGGGAGAAAAGCAGCATTTGTTTGAGTGTGTTTCAAGACCAACATCAACATCACTTGGAAGTTTTCACAAACCTGGAATCTCAGGTTCAACCTCTGCTCTCTTGCATCAGAATCTACATTTTCCCAAAGTCTCCAACTGCTTTGTACACACAGATTTCAGAGTCACTGCTTTAGAAAGCGATGCAAGAGAAAACTGTCAACAGATTACTTTGCCCATTGTACTGATTATAAATTCCCAAGAGAAGAACACAAAAACATAGTTGCTTACCTAGATGAATTTATAAACTACTCAGTGAGCACTCTGGTGTAGCAGCTGAAAGCTCAGTTGTTCATTTGAGAGCTGGTTTCTTGGAGTGGGCCTGAGTCAAGTCCCAGTTCTCCTACATAGATGTGTAAGCTTGGGCAAGTCCCTAGCAATGGAATGATGAGGCTACCATACATGGTCAGTGTTCAGCATAATACCTGCCATAGAGAGAGCCATCACTAGGTGGTGGCTGTTTACTGTCAAAGAAGCCTTAGGTGTGTGTAAGAGTTGTCTAACTTGATTAAAGTTCACATGGTTAGAATGTGGCATGATTTGGTGTCTTGGGGAAGGAAAATTAGTCATGCAGTGTAAGTAGCGTTTTAAGGCTTGGGTTCTAGCTACCACCAATCTGCTGCCTAACTGGACAAGTGATGTAAGGCTCAGCTTCCCCATCTGGGAAATGGAGATAATGATACGTGCCATGCCCACCTGATACAGTTTCCTGTAGGTCAACTTGAAATAATAAATATAAAATTGTGTTGTATACTGTAAGGCAGCAAAGTGGAAACTGATATTCTGAAGGCCCTTTTTGTATAGGGACCTACAGCTGAGGTATCTATGTAAAACTGGGTGAAAGAACAGATTAAAAGCAATTATTTATTTTTCCTAATGTTTGTTTATTTATTTTGAGGGAGAGGGAGAGAGCATGAGCAAGAGTAGAGACAGAGAGAGAATCCCAAGCAGGCTCCGCACGGTCAGCACAGAGCCTGATGTGGGTTCCATCTCAGAAGGTGTGAGATAGTGCCCTGAGCTGAAATCATGAGTGGACGCTTAGCCAACTGAGCCACCCAGGCACCCTGCAATGTGGGCAATGTTTATTGGTGAAGTATTGAAAAAATATTTTATCAAATGATGAGTAGGGTAGTTGTGGAAATAGGGTGCCCTGGAAGGTAAACTGTGGCAGTGTTAAAAAGTTGCTCATGATAAGAACTGCAGTAGAAATCGTCTTATTTTAATGTAATTAAAATAGTAGTTTATTGGTAAATCAAAAGTCTTAACCTGAAAAGATCATAAATTACACATACCTTTTTTTTCTCACCATGGTGAGTGTAATTATCATCTGTCACCATACAAAGTTATTATAATATTATTGACTATATTCCTTATGCTGTACTTCTTATCCCCATGACTTATTTACTTTATAACTGGAAATTTTACCTCTTAAGTCCATAATATAAAAATTACAAGTACTTTTTGTAGTAGATTTTAACTTAAAAAAGTGAATACACTTTGATTCACCAGATACTTGATGTAGAGCCAAGGCCTCTGCTTAGACTGTGATTAGCTGAATAAAGTTCTACCTCATCTCTCTTATATAAAACCACATCTACAATGCAGAGTTTGTAAATGCTAGTATAAGGTCTTTGGTTTAAGATAGAGACCTTAGATACCTATAAGTCAATCTGAGGGCAGAATCCATTTAAACATTTATCAGATCTCATCCCCCAAATCTAAGATGTTTTGAGAACATTTAATTCAGTAGAAGTTTATTTTAGTAACCTTTTTTTTTTAATTAAAAAAAAACTATTTCTTTTTGAGAGAGACAGGGAGAATGTGCACATGTAAGTGGAAGAAGGGCAGAGAGAGAGGGAGACACAGAATCCAAAGCAGGCTCCAGGCTCTGAGCTGTCAGCACAGAGCTGGGTGCGGGGCTCAAACCCACAAACCGTGAGATCATGACCTGAGCCAAAGTCAGACACGTAACCAATGAGGCACCCAGGTGCCCTTTAGTAACCTTTTTTTTTCTTTAATTTTTTTTAATGTTTTTATTTCTTTTTGAGACAGAGAGAGACAGACCATGATCAGGGGAGGGGCAGAGAGAGAGAGAGAGAGACATAGAATCCAAAGCAGGCTCCAGGCTCTGAGCTGTCAGCACAGAGCCTGATGCAGGGCTTGAACTCATGGACTGTGAGATCATGACCTGAGCTGAAGTCAGACTCTTAACTGACTGAGCCACCCAGACGCCCCAGTAGTAACCTGTCTTTATGGAGCTTTTCCAAATCATTCAAATTAATTTCCATTGAAAATCTTTGTTTTCATACTGATATTTCTCCTAGTTATGTAACAGTTAATTAAATTATATAATTTTAACAAGCACACCTGGTGTAAACAGGTTTGGGAAGAAATAGGACTGACTTACTATGTATTAATCTTGCCTGGTGGAAGCTGATGAATTTGGGGTACCAGAAAGTAGCCTGTGAGCACCAAATGTTCAGTGTGTCATTTAGCCAGAATGTTTCACAGAAGAAACGGAGGACATAATGGAAAGAAAATCAGCAAGTTTTTATTGTAGCATGTATTTTGGCAACTGGATGTAAGATGCCTGGCATGAAGTGTTTGTTTTTGGTTTTGGGGGGATTTTTTTTGCTTAATGTTTCGTGAAGACTAACTTACAGTTATCCAAACATGTGCTGTTTCGCAACATAAAAGCTTCTTTTCTCATGGGGCTGTTGTGATGTACACTTTGGAATTATGTTTAATACATAAAATCTGCACTGATTCTGGACTTCAGTACAAGAGATCTTGACAGGTTGGTTGGGGATGGAAATGAGGTAGTTTAGTGACTTTTAAAATGCTACCAAATTGTTCAGCCAGTTCTTGTAAAACCAAGGGATGCAACTTTAGTATGAAGAAAACACTTTTAAATTGTGTTTTTAAATGAATGTTTTTTGTCTTTTTGTTCAAAGAACATTTTGACAACGTAGTTGAAGTACACATGAGTGTATATGTAATATGCTGACCTCTCATAATCAAAAGGAGGTTTTTTCCCCTCCCTTAGAGTTCTAGTGTTTAATGGGAGGTTTAGCTAAGTGTGCTTGAGATTGGTTGTTTTTTTTTTTTTTAAGAACATTTTATATCTGTAACTCATGCATATTCTCACCTTTTGAGGAAGGTCAACATGATACTCTTTTACTCTCTAAAGTAGAGGAGATATGCCGTAGATCGACAGAGCCCTGGAATTGAAGCCAGAAGGCTGTAATTCAGCCCCTAGCCTGGGTGATGTCTGCAAGGGCCTTTACTCCTTAGTTTCTTTATCTGTAAAATAGTAGAAGTAGGGCATTTTCATCCATAAAATGGGAATGACTGTACCAACTCCTAAGGTGTGTCAGGATTAAGTGAGATATAACATATTAAAAGCATTTAGCACTGTGTTCAGTACAGAGTAAATGCTGGAAAAATGTAGCATTTATCATTTCAAAAATCCAGAGGCAATTGCTCTAGGCCTTTACCATTGAACCTGACACTTCTGTTTATGTAGGGCTTAATGCCCTCTTGCTGAGTAGGAATACTTCTGGACACATTCTTCAGGCCTGTCTCCTCCCATCTCCCGCCTTATACTCCAAAATAGACTGAACTTCTAAGTGATAGGCTAATAACCGGTTGCCTTCATCTTGGCCTTTTTTTGGCTGGCCATTAATTACCTGTGAACCTTTCTCACCAGTCCTGTGGAGCTCTATGTGGGGACTTTTCTAACTAAAACAAAGGAGGGCAGTTCTAGTTTTATCTTTTTGACAAACCTCCAAATTGTTTTACAGAGAGGCTGCACCAGTTTGCACTCCCACCAAAATAGAACTCCCCTATGACCTAGCAATTGAACTACTAGGTATTTACCCAAAAGACACAAAAATACTGATTCAAAGGGGCACATGCACCCCAATGTTTATAGCAGCACTATCAACAATAGCCAAATTATGAAAAGAGCCCAAATGTCCATTGACTGATGAATAGATAAAGAAGATATGGTGTATGTGTGTATGTATGTATGTATGTATATATAATGGAATATTACTCAGCCGTCAAAAATAATGAAATCTTGCCATTTGCAATGATGTGGGTAGAGCTAGAGTATATTACATTAAGTGAAACAACTCAGAGAAAGACAAATACCATGTGATTTCACTTATATGTGGACTTTAAGGAATGAAACCGAGCATAGGGGAAGGGAAAAAAAGAGAAGGAGGCAAACCATAAGAGACTCTTAACTATAGAGAATAAACTGAGGGTTGATGGAGGGGTGGTGAGTGGGAGATGGACTAGATGGGTGATGGGCATTAAGGTGGGCATTTGTTGTAGTGAGCACTGGGTGTTACATAAGAGATGAATCACTAAATTCTACACATGAACCAATTTTACCATATATGTTAACTAACTAGAGATTAAGTAAAAAATTGAAATTAAAAAAAAAGAGAAAAAGAAAACGAAGGAGGGCAGAGCTGGAAAGATTGGACAGGCCTTTTTCCTTCCCTCTTCTCCTGCCCTTCTCAGCAGGGAGATAGTGGCTCCAGTCTTCCTGCTCCTGGTAGCCAGTGCCTGCCCTTGTGGGGAAGAGCTGTTTGGGTACATAGTGCCTCAGCACCTGCTGCTCTGCTGGTCTGCAGCTCTCCTCCTGCTCCCCAGGTTGTTTTTATTTTGCCTGTGTTCCGATTTTAGTGTGGCCAACTATATCATGAAGAAACTGTTCCCAGCAGTTTCTTCTCTGCTGATATTTTCTCATCTTGCCAACATCATACCCCAACTATACAGGAAGGAGGGAAAACATTAACATTTATGCAACCTTTCTTTCTGGAAAGAGTAGCCAACATAAAGAATTTGCAGAGGACTGAATGATTTGGGGATCTGGAGAAGCATTTTTTTTTTTTTTTGAGAGCACGTGTGTAAGCGGGGAGGGACAGAGGGAAAGGGAGAGCAAGAGAATCTCAAGCAGGCTCCACACCCAACACAGAACCTGACATGGGGCTCTATCTCAGGACTGTGGGATTATGATCTGAGCTGAAATCAAGAGTCAGACGCTCAACCCACTGAACCACCCAGGCACCCCTGGAGAAGCATCCTAATCAACAATATATCTGATTCCATGGAAGAGTCAAGATCTTCAACTTGGATGTTTGGACAGTCCCATATAAACTATGCATGCTCAGAAAAGGATGAACTTGAATGAGGACAGCCTAGCTCCTTGCTGAGGCCACTGCCTTCCCTCTTCATTTTACTGCAGACAAGGACTATTGAATTAGTTACTTTGGAAGTCTAGGAAAACAACACTTTGAATGTTTTATTCCTCAAGAAGTTTGAAATGGAAAATGTATCTCTAGATGAGACCTAAAAAGCTCCAGTGAAGTTTTATCAGTAATTAAGTTTTTTTTTTTTTTAAATGTGGTTCTGGTCAAAATGTATATGGACAATTGGGGCGCCTGGGTGGCTCAGTTGATTGAGCCACCGACTTCGGCTCAGGTCATGATCTCGCAGTTTGTGAGTTCGAGCCCTGCATCAGGCTCTGCGCTGACAGCTCGGAGCCTGGAGCCGGCTTCGGATTCTGTGTCTCCCCCTCTCTCTGCCCCTCCCCTGCTCATGCTCTGTGTCGCTCTCTCTCTCTCTCTCTCAAAATAATAAATAAACATTAAAAAAATTAAAACAAAAACGTATGTAGATAATAAAGTGAGGTGCTATATGTAATATTAGTGTTGTTACTCTAATATCAGGTTCTTTAAATGACATATTTTATGTCAATTTGAATCATGTATCAATTGTTCAATGAAGTGGAAAACATTTTGTAGGTATATATAAATATTTTATATCTACATAAATTTTAGTTATATAAATATTTGTATATATAGACATGTATATATAAATATACATATATATTATTTTAAAAGAACAGGAGTAAATTCTCAGTTTTTAAGAGTCTCTTATGGTTTGGCTTTCTCCCTCTCTAACCTCTTTTTTTTTTCCCTTCCCCTCCCCCATGGTCTTCGGTTAAGTTTCTCAGGATCCACATAAGAGTGAAAACATATGGTATCTGTCTTTCTCTGTACGACTTATTTCACTTAGCATAACACTCTCCAGTTCCATTCATGTTGCTACACAAGGCCATATTTCATTCTTTCTCATTGTCAAGTAGTATTCCATTGTGTATATAAACCACAATTTATCTATTCATCAGTTGATGGACATTTAGGCTCTTTCCATAATTTGGCTATCATTGAAAGTACTGCTATAAACATTGGGGTACAAGTGCCCCTATGCATCAGCACTCCTGTATCCCTTGGGTAAATTCCTAGCAGTGCTATTGCTGGGTCATAGGGTAGATTTATTTTTAATTTTTTGAGGAACTTCCACACTGTTTTCCAGAGTGGCTGCACCAGTTTGCGTTCCTACCAACAGTATGGAAACCAATTGGGCAATAAATTTCATATTAAAAAAAAAAAACAATGAAAAAAATCTGAGGAAATGGTGAGCATAGCAACCACATGATTTGGATCCTGTGAATCTTCAGGATCTCAGCCTTGGTTAAATAACAAAATCGAGTGGGAAATGCATACATAATTTGAAAGCATTTGTGTGATATAAATGATTTTTTTAAATTCTATGTGCAGCTCAAAGAAAATGAAAGCCTGATAACCAAAAACAATGAATTCCCCCATATGCTGTTCTCAAAATAGCTAAACTGGGATTTAGATTTAATTTTTGAAAGTGACTATAATTAATGCTTAAGGTAAGACCAAAAGTATGCATTATTGTTGCTTAAAGTCTAATTTAAAAAATAAAACCCACCTCTTTTATTTAAAAAAAAGAAGGAGAGCAAGGGACTCTTGTCTTGCTGGTATTTGAATCTTTAAAATGGTGCTTAAATGGAACAGGTTCACAGGGTAAATTCAAGGCCAATATTATCCATTTGTCAGTGAGAAGAGTTGAGTAACAAGCTTGGTAAGTGCTTTAGGATATTAAATAAAATACTGTGAGAACAAAGGAATGACTCATTCTGACTGAGAAGGCCTTCCCTCCTCTCAAAGATTGGAACATTTAAATAAGGCAGTGGAATGAGTAAGACTTCAGCTGTGAAGGAGTAAAAGAGAATTTGGCAACTCTTCAAGAGTCCACCATTGCCATGCGTACTTCTCTCTTTGTGGCTTCAGGGTTATTCAGGGTTATTCTAACAGAGTTCTAGTTTCCCCTCCATCCTTCCAGCAAGCATCTTGGAAGGAACTCTGTCACCATGGTATAATTTCTGAATCAAACTATGACCGGAGACTCAGTGCTCTGATTGCGCTGGTCAAAGGCCATCTTGGATGGAATGGAGAGAGATGGTTCCCCAGAGAAAAAGTATGTTCTGTTACTAGAAAGTGGAGACATGTATGCTGGGCAAGAAAACCCAGCTTGCTAGATAGGCTTGGTTCCAAGGTCTCCTTGTCTTGGGTCTTTCCAGTAATCCATTTGTCACTCTTTCTCTTTGTTTGCTAATACTCACTGATTAAAGTATCCTTTAATTACATTCCCCCTCCCCACTGGACTGTGAGCTCCTTGAAACCAGGATGTATTTATTCAGTTCATTAGTGTTAACAGCCTTTTTGTATCAGAATCATGCTGTGTATTAGGGATGCAAAGATAAACAAGTTTGGACTCTATTCTCCTAAGGTACTTATGTTGAAGAGAGACTGAGGTCAGAAGATACTCCCATTTTCCTGGTGGGACTTCAGATCAGGACACTTCATTTCTGTAAAGAGATTTCAATTTCAGATACAACTTGATTTTTTTCTTTTTTTCCCCTGCAACTTGAATTTTTATGTGGAATAATGGTGTGTACTCCTTGTTTTGAATTTTGTAGAAACAAGATTTCATGTTATTACTGTGTGTTTTTAAACATGTAAAGGAAGCTAATCAACTAATTGTAGAAACCTCTACTAGATAAGGGTACAGAAACAGAAGTGTAGTGATAGGTTTTTATTTTTTTATTTCGCCTTTGTTGTGTCAGAAAACTCATTTTCATAAATTACAATGTGTGCAAATGCACATTCTAATTTAAATAACAGTGCTTCAAGAGAAAGTGAATACACAAGGTTGAATTCACCAGGATCACCAACCTACACATAAGTATATGCTGTGTAAATTTTTTTTATGGATCAGGACATTTGTGTTCCTTCTATATACCAGCTGAGATATATAATTAGCTCATATCAACTTTAGGTTTGGAATAGTTTTTTTGTTTTTTTTTTTTTTTTTGAGGGCGTGTGCAAGTGTGAGCAGGGGAGAGGGGCAGTGGGAGCAAGAGAGAGAGAGTCCCAAGAAGGCTCCATGCTCGGTGTGGAGCCTGATGTGGGGCTCGATCCCACAACCAGAGCCAAAATCAAGAGTCAGACGAGCAACTGACTGATCCACCCAGGTGCTCTTAGGGTTGGAATAGTTTTTCAAGAGGCTTGGTCTTTATATACAACAAAGCACTACTTTGTGAAAGAAAGAGGATTGCTGGGCTGGCATCTGAGAAGTGAATAAACTACTTACTCAGAGCATGTCTGAAAATGTGTGGGATGGTGACTACGGCCATGGGGATGCCCCTCTGGAGGGTCAGGAATGGTGAAGGGGAGATAGAGAAGCTGACTGGTTACTGACAGCAGATATCAAGCAAGGCTTCCAGGCATCAGGGATAAAAACCTTGAGTGATCCATGGGAGTCTCTTACACTGGGCACTGCACACTGTATTCAGGTTTTTTGAGTTTCTACCCTAGGGATAATGGGAAGAGAGTAGAGTCAAGGTTGTGCAGCTGGATGGATAGAGGAGCATTCAGAAAGAGTGGCAGCCCTGAAGGAAGGTAGTGATGTGCTGAACTGGAATCGTCTGTGTAGAGTATAGAGCCGGAAGAAGGAAGAGGACTTAGGACTGAGCCCTGAAGCATTCCAGCAGTAATGGGCAGAGGGAGGAGGGTGAGGGAGGAGTAGCATGGGAGGCTGGGGAAAAACAGATGAGAGCGGAATAAAAGCCAAGGTGGAGTAGAGGCTTTCCAGGTAAATGGACCAATCCTGGCAGGAGGTCGCTGTGAGGTGAGAGAACTGAAACATGCCCATTGTGTTCGGCTGCATGGCGGTTGCTGGTGATCAGAAGCCTCTGTGAAGCAAATGGTAGAAGCCACATTGGAGATGGGCAGCAGAGGGAGACATTGTGTGAAGTCGGTCCTCCAGGAATGTTGACTGTAAGGGAGAGGGAAAATGGGGAAGATTAAGTGGGATTTGTAGAGATTTTTGTTTTTGAAGTGGGAAAGACTTGAGAAATACATAAATGCCCTGGCAAATTATCTCATAAAGAAGTAAAAACTGATCAGGTACTGACAAGGCAGAAGGGCTGTGGGTTTTAGACTAGCACAGAGGGAGATACTGCTCCTGTTACAACAAGAAGGAAGGTACCAAGAATATGTATGCATGTACATTCTGGGGAATTTAACTATTTTCCAGTGTGTATGTATCCATCCAGACTTTAAAACTATAATAGTAGATGCATTTCTGTATTAGCCGCTTCAGTGTTTCTCAGCTCTTTTTTATTATCAACCTTTTACCCCTTTATTGGTTAATTCAAAATACTTTTAATTTTACTTAGTGAAATAATACTAAGGAATACAGTTTTGTCAAATAGGGTTGAACTTTGAGGGCCACAAATCATTATAATGCCTAAGATTCTTTTGCCCCCTGTATTAATTTGCTGTAACCAAACTACACAGTCTGGTGGCTTAAATAACAGAAATTTGTTTTCTCACAGTTCTGGAGGCAAGACGTCAGGAAATCTGATTGCTCCTCAGGCCTCTCTCCTTGGCTTGCAAATGCCATCTTCTGGCTTTGTCCTCATATGGCCTTTCCTCTGTGCATGCACATGGCTGTTGTCTCTTGTTGTGTTTCCAAATTTCTTCTTCTTGTAAGAATACCAGTCAGACTCAAGTAGGGCCTACCCATATGACCTCATTTAACTTTACCTCTTTAAAGGCCCTGTCTTCAAATACAGTCACATTCTGAAGTACAGGGGGTTAGAGCTTAATCAGGTGAATTTGTGAGGGAGGACACAAATCAGTACATAATCCCTCCCATCCCTGCTTAGGGACACTATTGCCCCTTTTGAGAACCCATAGAATCTTTATCCTAATTGATAACACTCTGGATTTTGCTTACTAAATTGAGTAATGGAGATGTAAAGATGTATTTCTTTATTGAGCACCTAATATGTGTCAGGCACCTTGCCAGTCTCTAGGAATATAATAAATACGTCTTCAGAGAACTTTCAGACACACAAACTAAAATACTATAATAGATACACTCCTAACAGACTAAGATGCCAAATAAGTATTTGCTGAATGCATAATCAAAGTGTTAGTGACTAACTTCGCTGAAAGAAAAAAGGAGAGACTTCATAGCAAAGGTGACATTTGAGGGGAATCTTGGAGGATGAATTGGATTTTTGAGTATAGAAAATGGCATTCCAAAAGAATAGCTGAATCAGTGAGCGGCATGAGTGAGTGAAAGAGTGTGGCTTATTGAAGGACTCGTGAATACTTTGGTTTGTGGAAACCTTAGGGAATGTGATGGAAAAGAAATGGTGAGATGTTTAGCCAGAGTCTGAAGGATATTGAATAAAATTTGGCTAAGGGATTTGACTTTGATTTTTTGAGCAATGAAGAATTAACAGTGTAAGCAGGAAGGAGGCCATATAAAATGCTTGTGCCCTCTAGAAAGATATCATGTCAAAGGAGTTACGGTTCACATCCTAGATATGGACTAACACTAGAGTGGTTGGTGTGGAGATTCCGGTCTTCTCAGATGAGCCCTGGGGCTGTAGAGGAGAGGTCCTCCTGCATAAATCCCACCAGCTCATATGTCCACGAACATATACAATCCATGTGTAAGCTTAACAGTGCACTTATGTGTGTCTCCTGCACTACTGGATGCAGTAGATTCTGGAATTTCCCTAAGGTGGCTTCTCTTGCACATCTGCCACTCTTAGGGACTTAATACTCATTTCTTACCAGTTTGGAACATGATCCAGTCACCTCACCTGGGAGGCATGGGCCAATGGAATGTGTACACTTCTGGCTTGTGTGCCCTGGCATTTGGGGGACTGGGTGTGAGCAGATGGGATTGTGGGTTTTCTAAATGTGCAGGCATGGCTATGACCAGTGACAGCTCCCCTGAACAGAGCTTTCATAGTATGGAATAATACACTAAATTAAAAGCTTCACTGAAGAAAGGGAACCTTTTTCTACCTTGTACAAAGTTAAATTGGATAATGACAGTGAAAGTAATATAATCAGGAAAGTGTTTTAGAGGAATAATCCTGGTGGCATAATGGGACTTAAATTAGATAGGAACTGGGACATATAGAGGGTGGTGGCCAAAGGAGGGACATGTTTCTTTGTTTCCTGACTAGAAAGAGCAAGAACCTCTGGGCATGAGACTTAGGAGAGAGAGAAATGTGTAAAACTCATCGTGGTACAACATATAAAAGATGGTCAACAAGTGTAGTCTCCTTTTTCCTTCCCTTCTTGTTTGCAGACCCTCCCTGATGATTTGCATCATTGAGGGTGCTTGAAGAGTAATATCCCACCCCCACCCCCCTCACCCCCGATAATCACCTGTGTTATTTTTGCAGCTTTTAAGATTATCTATGTTCAGTATTCTAGCACCTGTTGATTCAGAAGCCCTGAGGATGTCCATGAACTTCATCCAGGTATTTTAGGATTTTTGCTAATCCTGGGGAATTAAAAACCCAGAGCCCAAGGAGGTTAAATAGTTTGCTCAGGCTTCTGCAGGCGTATTGTAAAGCTGAAGAAATGGCTTTCTGAAAGAGGTAAATGACTTGTTTTATTTCACAGTGAATTGGGATAGAGCCAAGACTGATATTCCTAACAGTGTTCAGAGACTCCAAAGTTGAATCTCGACAAGGTGCAATTGGGCAGACCATTCCATCCAACTGGAACATTTATTCCCACTGGACTCATTTCTAAGAGAAGGAAAAGGAAAGGAAACATTTGTGTTACGTGATCATAGGTGGGAGGAACGCTAGAAATCCTCTACTGAGGTGTTTTCGTTTTATTGATGAGATAATTGAGCCCCCAGAGAGGCTGTGTTTTGACTGAAACAACATAGCTATTTTGGTGGCAAGACTTCTGACTCCAAATTCAGTATTTTTAAAAATCCTACCCACTCCTTAAAAAACAAGCATCCAGACCTTACTGAGCTAGTTAAAACCATTTGCATTAAAAGGAAATGAGAAAAAGAGGGGAAGCAATATTTAGGTAAAACATCTGTAGGAGCTTTAAATTATACAGATTGTGAGCTTGGTCTGTAAAAATCAGTCACTGAGGATGTAGGGAAGTTAGTTTAGGAGCAACTAGGGGAGTTTCCCTTTTGTGATGTAAATCAGTATAGAATTGCCTAGATGTAGGCTATCTTTGAACTCATAAGGGTCTTGTAAAACAGTAATAAATGTGCTTTCTATTTGCAGTTTCAACTAACCTCTATAAATTAGAAATATTAATGGATACTGGTGAATCTGAAGCCTAGAGAGCCACTTGATAGGTCTTCCCTCAAGAGCTAGATATCAGTCTGTGTTTGTGCTTTCAAAGGGTAATATATCTAGGATGTGCATTACAAAGAAACAAAATAACAAATTTTTTAGTTCCCCAAGGTCTAAGATCTTTTCCATTTCTTTGGATTATATCAGATAATTTATAAGATGTGAAACTGATAAAAGACAATGTAACGCCCCATAATTCAGTACAATAACTCACCAAAGATCTCTGGAATCAGTTTGGTTTTCTAATATATTAACAGTTGGTGAGGAAAGGAAGGAAACCAGATCACATACATTTGAAAGTATGCACAGATGCACCTAGAATCCACAGAGAGGTACTTCCATTTGTAAGTATTTTATTCCATTGGCAAATTACAAAGGGCTGGGAGAGTGGGAGATGAGAGATTTTGATTTGTGAAATTGTTATTTTAGAGCTGAATTGTCTAGGGAATTTAAATTGAAAATAATAAGATATTACATCTGACTCCTTATCTCTGCAGTAGGGTGGTATCTCAAAGGTTGTGTCCTGTATTGTGCAGGGGCTTATGGTTTGTGATTCTTCCCAGCTTACGTAAGCCTCAGCAGAGCTTATTTTTCGTACTGTGACTTTCTTACTGTCACCACCTTCTGTTTATTGATTGAGACTTTTAAAAATACATTAAAAGTAGAATTATTAGGGATAAAGGAGCAACTCTAGGCTGCATTTTTTTTTTTTTTTAAAGATGGGGATTCAGGGCTGGTCTAAATCTATTAAATAGCGTTATCTTCCATATATGAGTGGCCTCCCTCCTAAATTTTAGGCCCATATTATGAAAAATTAGAATGCTAATATTAGTTAACATGGTAAGTATCTAGGGGCGCCTGGGTGGCTCAGTCGGTTAAGCGTCCGACTTCAGCTCAGGTCACTATCTCACGGTCTGTGAGTTCAAGCCCCGCATCAGGCTCTGGGCTGATGGCTCAGAACCTGGAACCTGCTTCCGATTCTGTGTCTCCCTCTCTCTCTGCCCCTCCCCCGTTCATGCTCTGTCTCTGTCTCAAAAATAAATAAACGTTAAAAGAAAATTTAAAAAAAAAACATGGTAAGTATCTAGACATCAAAGTATTTTAGTTGGTATAATTTCCAATCAAATGCACAGATAATTTTTAATAATGTCTTCTGAGCTTTTTCTCCCTGGGGCTGTTATTTTAAAGGCTTTCCTTGCTGTGAATACTCTTGATTCCTAGGATATTGATGTAAGTTTAACCTGGATGTAGATGTAACACAAACGGGAGTAACTTAGACTCAAATTCAGAAAATATTTTTTTCACTCCTGTATTCTGCCTCCTGCTCCCATCATTCACCTTAATATTTATTATGACAGTAGAATTGTCTGAAGAGCAGTAGTTCTGAGAATGAACTATGGCTGTGTGACACATCTTCCTTTCTTCCGATATTGGCAAAATAACAATTGTTTAATCATTCTACAGGGCAGTTACCTCCTCAAATGGAGTCCTGTCTTTAGAAATCAGCCATTTAATCATCATTAATTTTCTCTTTTATTCAGTGACAGCTAGAACATATGCTAGTTCAGAGCCTAGGATCCTAGCTCACTTCCTACTCTTGTGCTGTGCAACTTGACTATGGAACTTAATTTCCCTGAGATTCTTTCCTTATCTATACAATAAGGATAGTTACAGTGCCCACTTTTCAAGGTTGGCTGTGAGGATTAAATCAGAGAACATTCAGGAAGGGTTCTTTCTGACTTTTCTAAGTAGGCATGACTGTACATAAACTTTGTTTAAATCACAAGATTGATTCATGGCCCACTAAAAGTATATTGTACACCTGCTTTGCAACTGAGTAGCCTGAAGGAAAGCCGTCTTGTCCCTAGGATACCGATCAGTGCTCTTACTCCCTGTATTCCTTTATGTTAAAATTTGTGATTCCTAGCTTATATGCTAATCTAAATCTTTTCAGCTTTTACAAGATGTAAAAAAAAAAAAAAAGCATATAACCCTGTGAAAACTGTTCATTTTCAGGAACACTTTCTTCCCTGTGAGGAGTGTGTTTCCTGCGCAACTGTCCTAAGTTGGGCTCAAATAAAATTGTTGGTATTAGAGATTCTAAAAGGTTTATTAATTTTGTGTCAAGAATATTTACTACCTAAAAAAAAAAAACCCAAAGCATTGTATAGGCAGGCTCAAGTAGATTATACAGTTAACCGTGGAACAATATAGGGGATTAGGGGTTCTGACCCTCCTGCCCCCTTGAAGTTGAAAAATCCTTATATAATTTTTGACTCCTCCAAACTTAACTACTCATAGCTTACAGTTGACTGAAGCCTTATTACATAAACAGCCAATGAATACACATGTGTTTATATATATTAATACTGTATTCTTACAATAAAGTAAGCTAGAGAAAAAAAAATGTTGCTAAGAAGATCCAAAGGAAGAGAAAATACATTCTCAGTACTGTGCCATAAAAACTCCAGTATAAGTGGACCCACACGGTTCAAACCCATCTTGTTCAAGGGTCAACTATAATGTGTTGGAGACATATTTAAATAACTTATTTAATTTGTATCCAGTTTTTCTGTTTTTAAAATGTCCTGGCTTGCACCCCCACTTGAACCTTATAATAAAAGAATGAATATCCATGATTAAGGTGAGGGATCACCAGAGTTCTCAATTGTGGGAGGTTGATTATTTTTAAAAAATTTTTATCAACTTTCCATAGTTAAGGACAGTACCAAACCATTAAGCCACCTTTCCAGCCCTTTGTCATATTTATTCTGACATTTCTTTTTGGGTTTTATTTCAGTAAAGATCAAGATAACCTTCAGTTTTGCCTTGGAAATTAGGATATAATGTCTGTTTTCTAAGACAGTGGATCTTAGTCCCAGATGTATGTTAGGATCACCTGGGGTTGGGGGGGGGGGGGTGGCGAGGTGGCGGGGATTTTGAATCCTGTCGATGAAATACAGATGCCTGACCCCATACCCCAAAGAGCCGTGTTGGAAACCACTATGAGAAATACTCTTTTTAGTGTACACACTTTCTTTACCCCAGCCCCACCCCTAAATTAAAAGTCTATAACTCATAGCTAATCACAGCGATTCTAGATACCCTGTAGATTTATAGCTATTAATTAAAAGGCCATAAGAGTGTATACAGTTTAAAAGTATTTGAAATCTGGCTACAGCACATTTAGATTAACCATAACCTGTCTCTTTGGGTGGTAATGATTTATTTTGAGTTGCAATAACATTATATAGAGAAAACAAAATTTTTTTCCTGTCATTCTAAGATCCGATTGTTCTCTTTTAAAGATTTTGATCATACTGATTTCTGAAGACACTTGTGTGGTTTACATGAGTAATCTCTGATTTAGGAGATAAGAAATGGGTTCAGTCATCCTAAGAAAGCACGTTCTTCACTTTTAGGAAAAATTCCCTGAGGGAATGAATATTCCTTCTGTCTCTAATGATGGAATATACTTTCAGGAACTTCACAAAGTTCCTTGTTTAAGACACTTAACTTTTAACAAGTGTGGGTATGGGGTTTTGTAATTAAAGGAGAGTCATTGAGCTTTGAGTGTTTAATTCTGTGGTTTCTTCTGATCTTTGCCTTTAAGAGCATTAACACTATTTCTGTTCTATAGGTCTAGCAGCTGTTAGAAATACTGTGGATGTTTGCTGAAATTAGGTGGCAATTTTATATACAGTCACTGCTGATTGGGTTGCCCAGGATTGAGATTTTTTTTTTTTTTTTTTTTTTTTTTGGCTTCACACATAAAGGTGGCTAGATTGGGGAATTTGCTGCATATTGCTAACGATTGCTTCTAGAAGGGCAGCATGTTAGCCACAGTTACTGCCATAAGCAAGCTGCATGCTGTGTATTAGTTTGAACAAATGGTAAACATGTTATGGTTGAAATAGTGAGTGTTCCTTGGAAGAGAGAACCTATTTCAGAGAGGACATAAATTGACCTGTAAAAAAATGAGTGGAAGCCTTGAACCTTTGGATGTTGTATCTGAGTCTCTTGTTTAGAACCAATAAAAGGCGACCCTGAATCCTTTAGTTACATTTATGGTGTTATCTACGTTACTTTTAAGTGGCCTACCCAGCGTTTGAGTCTGGATTCTAATCATGGCAGAGAGTTCAGATGTTAATACCAATACAATATTTGTTTAAAAATCTCACCAAAGTTCCATTTGTTCCTTGCTTTCTTGTTTGCTTGTGAAATGGAGTGTTTCCCTGGTGTTTTATCCCCAAAGGGGTGAAGGTCTGGATGCCAACTTGTGTGAGGACTAAACACTTTCCTGTTTTTGTGTGTGTGACAAATGACTACCCAAGATGCAAATGTTAATGCATATTTTATCTGAGTTTGTAATTAAAGCACTGCTCCAAGCAGTGATTAAAAGTCCTCTCTGCTCGTGTAATCTTTGTGCACTGTCAAGAAGAGGTGGGCCCTCGCTGAGCTGATTGCTGGTCCTTTTCTGATTAGGAGACAACCCTCAAAGAGCAGTGCTTCTGACTTTTTTCAGATTCCCCTGAATGGCAGGAGCCTTGCCTCCTTTTCAGAGTTCTTGCTTGTCATAGGGATAAATGGTGGGCGGAACACTGCCTAATGATGACTGTGATCATGTAAAATAGCCTCTGATTAAAGAGTAGCTCTGTGGGCCTGCCTGGGTACATTATTCTCTTGGGAGGCACATTACTGGGGTGGGGTTGAGGGAATTCTCTTTCATATTCAGGAGATAAATTGCACTCATCAGAGGACTATTAGTTAAAGCAATTTAGTATGTGCTTTTCTCATTTCAAGGAAAAAAAATGCCCCCAAATTATCTATTTCACCTGGAGGGAAGAGAGACAGACATATAAACATCTCAGAAGTCTGGCATCAGGTCTGTGGACAGCAGCTCTTTGGGCCTTTGCAGGAGTTATTTCCTTGGCTTATGAAGGGCAGACTCTTCTTTGTGGCTACACATGTCACTATGAAGGAGCCTCCTTTCATGTATTTAATATTCATGGAAGGTTTCCTATAAAATTAAGAAGGTAGTTTGCTTCTGCCTTCTGACCTTGCACCAGTCTGCTAGTTATTTGTCAAATAAAACTATAGACTTCAGTTAATACCTATAGAATTTAACTTTCGAGACTTTAATACTTGAGTGGAAAAACTAGAAAAGCATTATACCTTGTGGTTTCCTCATCCTCTCAAAAAAGGGAAGGGGCTGTACTTCTGTGTGGTGCTACCATTAGATTGTTAGGACAGGAACCGAGATCCATACTTCTGGGTGTGTGGCAACTATTGGAGTCCTAAGTCTGTAATGGTCTTCCATTAATGGAAGCTTAGTTTCCATGTGTCCTTTTATGTAATCAGTTGGTGCTCTAGAAATGTCTAATCAACATTTCTCACTGATCAAGTGTAGATTTTTGTTTATTCTGTTGAGCTGATTACCAAGCCGAACTATTTATTTCCCCCAAGGTGACATTGCATCTGAAAGTCAAAGAGAAATGATCTGGTTTGATCTGGAGATGTGGTGTTTAAAAGGTGTTAGGAGCATCCTAGGGCTCAGTAAGAGCATGCTTGGCCATTACTACGCAAGGGTAGCAGAAGGGTCCACTTCTGCAAGTTGTTGCATTTGTGTTGGTCAGGTTTCACTTTTGTTGTTTTTCTTCTCAGCTTTTTGGCTTAAGGCAAAGACTCTTGGCTCCTGTGTGCTGGCTTCCCCCAGGTGAAGAGTGCTAATTCTTATGGGAGAGACTTTTCATCTGCCATAAGTAGGATCTTTACTTTTGGAAAATTACTAAAATATTTCCAACATAAAAATTAATTTCTAAAAATTCCTGCATAAGACTGAAGAACACTATCATTCATTAAGGGATGCTAGCAGAGTTTTGTCAGAATTAGAAAATAAATTGTGTGGAACATACTTTTACTACGAATTGATTTGTTACTTATCTTAAATTCAATTTTAACTAGATGTCTTGTGTTTTATCTGGCAACCCTTGTTGCAGGTAATGTTGGAAGAAAATTAGAGAAAAGAAATAACTCTGCTTATATCTGGAGGGGGGAAAGGAGGAAATCAATAAAAATGTTTTCTGACAACTGCAGTTGTGAGAAAAGTTGACCTCAGTTCAGTGTATCTGAAACTAGAGTTTTTCAAAGTTAGGCTAGAATGAGAAGGAAATGGGTAGAAAATACACAGACTGTAGGAGAGGAATGGATCATAGAAGACTAAGATGTTCCCTCTCATATTGGGAAGTGAAAAATTGTATATTACAGTGGAAGGGTTCTTTATAGATTACTTAATCTTGGTATCTTCTTTCCTTCTAGAAGGAACTTGGAGCTGAAATACTAAGAGGCTGTTACCTGACCACATTTTCATCATCATGTAGAGGCAGAACCTTGGCTTTGACATACCATAAGTTTAGAACTGATCGAACAAAATCATGTACTTTTGATGATGGAGACATCTAAAGAGAGCTTTCATGTGTAAAAGTGATTGTTACAGAAATTGAAACAGCAGTTACCCACTTTTAGTAACTACACTGTCCCTTCTACAGTAGCTAGGTTCACAATGTTCTCAGCATGTATTTCTGATTTATTTGGACTCTTGTAGGTAGCATCCCAGTTTACCCTGCCTATAAACTAAGGGAATTTGGGTTTAGTGATTTCATTGGTAACTTCTAACTCTAGGACTCAAAAATCTGTATTGTCTGAATGCCTCATAAAGAATTTACAGTCCTGTTGATATGACATACCCATATAAAATAGAGATCAGGGGTGTCTGGGTGGCTCAGTTGATTGAGTGTCTGACTTCGGCTCAAGCCATGATCTCACGGTTCATGAATTTGGGGCTCACTGCTATCAGTGCAGAGCCTGCTTGGGATCCTCTGTCCCCCTTTCTTTCTGCCCCTCCCCACTTATGCTCTCTTTCTCAAAAATAAATAAAACAACAGAGCACCTGGGTGGCTTAGTCGGTTAAGTGTCTGACTTTGGCTCAGGTTATGATCTCACAGTTCGTGGGTTTGAGCCCCATGTCATACTCCACGCTGATAGCACAGAGCCTGCTTAGTATTCTCTCTCTCCCTCTCTCTCTGCCCCTCCCCTGCTTGCTCTCTCTCTGTCTCTCTCAAAATAAATAAAATTAAAAATTAAAAAAAAATTTTAAAAATAAAACATTTTAAAAATAAAATATAGATCATTATAACATTAGTCAAAAAATAATCTTAGTTAAGTTAAATGAAAATTTAATATGTTTGATGTAGAAAGTAATGTTATCAGGGGTAAAGAAAGGGATAGCAGTATTTAACTGAAGTGAAACTTCCTAAAGAATAGAAGTTGATCTCAACCTTGAGAGGGCAGAAGGGTTTGAAAACTGGGGTTGCAGGGAGGGCAGGTAGGAAAAAAGCCTATAAAAAGGTACAGAAGTAAAAATGATTATGGAATGTTCTAGAAGACCAGACTGGCTATAGCATATAATTCATGCTTGGAAATAGTGTCAGCATTACCACAATCTCCATTGTCCTGTCCCTTCTTGTCCCCAGTTTCTCTACCATTGGAATTGAACCCCTCACTCTGGCTAGTCTGGCCTGCTTATTTCACCTCATAAGAAAGCCTTTCAGACTCATCTTGGATCTGACTGGATAGAAGATAAATTGGCAAACGAGTCCATTTTGTAATGGGCTAAATTATTTCACTTTTCACAGGGTATATATCTTCTTTCCTGCTTAAAGAGATGACCATTCATTTGTTACTCCTAGTTGTTGTTCCTCCAGTAGCAAGCCTTGTGCCTTGTAGTGGTAGGTGTTCAGAAACATAATGTGTTCCGAGTTGTTTTGTTCTATATGCTTGAAGACCTGGCTCGACTTCACAGATAGTGGGAAAGAAATGTGAATGCTCTTTGATGAAAGGGGTCTTCTCTTTTTCATTTCTTTTAATCCCCTCTGTGCTTGATGTAGTGCCAGGACCGTGTAGCATGGCGAATATATGTGGGGAGACATGCTCATGTGTGACTGGCAGGAATCTACAGATCATGTGTTCCAAGCCCCTAGTTTCATGAGTAAAAGAACTAATGGTTAATAAATAAGTTTTATGAGTAAAAGAACTAATGTTTAATAAATTTCTTAAGGTGAACAAAAAAAGTTTAGTAGGTGTTAGAATCCAGGTCTCCTCTCTCTAGTGAGTGTTCTTTTTTTTAGGATGCCTTGTTCTTTCTCGTCTTCACTAGACAGTACAAGAAAAGTTAGCTGGATTCAGGATGTTTCATTACCTGTCTCTCTATGGCATGCCTGTCTCCATTTCCGGTTTTAGGAGTAAAGTAGAAAGGGCCCCTCGGAGTAAGGGTACCTGGCTTCTTCCTAACCCTGCAACTGCATTTGTATCTTAAAGAATTCACTTACCAGCTTCTGTTTCCACATCTGTAAAATGGGGTGGACTTGGGGTTTAGTGCCACATAAATTGCTATGTCCCTTGTAGGTACATCCAATAATTCAGCAGTAGCCCTGGATTATATTAACTTTTTGAGAATTTAAGAATGTTCTGTCCTCTTCCTTCCCACAGCATTTGCCCCACGTAGAAGAGTGTAAGCATGTGTAGGAGTGAGGAGAGGGGAAAGGAGTTGGGGAGATGGCTCTGGGCTCTATTGTGTATAACAGACCTTCTGGTTTCCACTCGCCTGTCCTTCATTCTCTAGGTAGCACAGGGTGAAAAAACCAACCAACTCAACAGGATGAATCTTTTTGGTGTCTGATGCTCTATCTTCAGTTCGTTTGTGGTCCATTTCGTTTGGTGTCTCAATGTCTGTGAAGCATGATAACACAAAGAACAAAAAGACAGGCTCTTCCAGAGAGTTGCCAGTGATGGAACAAAGGTTCCGAGGCATTGTGTAAGGAAACCATGGCAGTGCCCCCTGGTGAGGGAAAGAAATGTGCCCTCTTCACCTCTTCTTAAGTGCTGAGCCTAGCCAGAGGACATGTTTTTTTCTAGAAGGCAAAGCCTTACACTTTTGGCAGCAGCGCTGAAATAGAAAAATTGAGCTTGACCTATTTCCGTAGCAGTGCGAGCCTCACATTGTCCTCTCAGGCAGTATGAAAATCCTTGAACTGGGAAACTGACAGCTGCAATCAGACACTTGCATTGAGGGAAACATCATGAATTTTAATAGGAGTGCTGCTTCTGGGTGAGGTTGGGAGGGGAAAGAGAGCCAAGCCAATTCAAACAAAAGGAGCAGAAGGGGGTTTGCTACATGTACAGCTCATGGCAGTGATGAGAGTCATATTCAAATTATTTATCCCACAATGATGTTGATGATTTAAGAGGGAAGGATTGCCGAACTCTTGTGAAGTGGAAAGGGTTATGAATCTTCCGCGATTATTAATCCCACTGTACTGAAGGCAAGGAAGGTGGGTATATCAAAACATGACTTGTTAACAGTAGCCGTCCTCAAACACTGCACTTCAGTACCCGGGAAACGAGCCCCGGGAACCACATTGGCCACTACATAGACGATAGTGCTTCCCTCAAGGACACACCGGACAAGCGCAGACGTGTGTGTGTGTGTGTGTGTGTGCACGCGCACCCACAGAGCCACTTTCAAGTTGTCTTTCCTATCAGCCCTCTTGCATGGCAAGAGGTGCATGGCATTTCCTATTCTGAGTAGCCCTCAGCATCCTGTTTGTCCTGGGGTGGAAGGATTGGAGTTGGTGCCCGTTGTCAGACCTCTTCATGAAGAGGCTGCTTATTGGCCTCGGTATCTCCAGGGTGGTCTCTCAAGGAGAAGAGAATGTGGAAAGACTACTTCTTTTAGAACAAGGTCCCATGCCACACCCATACCCAGTCATGTTTGTTAGAAGCTGAGGACCGCGTTTGTGAATTAATGCAATCATGAGCCACTTTGTTCTTAGTTGTTTATATGGCCATGCTTCGTTTTAGAAGGGGGACCTGAGTGTTTATTAAAATAGAAACCTAATCATTTCAGAACCCCATTCTTCTGAATAAATCAAGAAATAATGTGTGTGTGGTTTTTTTAAGTGTGAATACAGCACTTAAAAAAATATGCTGCAGACTTTGTTCATCAGATTCCTCTGTTGGTTGAGACTATTTAGCCTGTAAGGGTCTTTCAGCCAAAGACTGTTACCCAAGACAGCACTGGCTGACATTCTGAATACTTTTTGGGAAGTACTGAAGAAAATCACCACACACTAAACAGGAACGGCAACTGCCATTTCAAGATGTGGTATTAAGGATAGAACTAATTTCTTGGTTTATGAGCTAGTCCTTCTGGAGCTGGAGGAGAGTGAGATGAGTATGTCTGTGCTGGGGAATTGGGACTCAAGCCAGACTAAGGCAGAACATGTCAGAAATGGAGACAAGGAACAGGGCTGTCCTTTACTAGGCTGTGAAGGAGGAATTCATCCTTTGTCCCCTGCCAGGGTTTATCACCAACTGGTGGAGGTGGTGGCAAGGACTTTGTGAGCCATTTGGCCTGAACCTCACATTTATGAAGGATTCATATTTATTCTTTAAAAATTATCACCTAATGGGGGCACCTGGGTGGCTCAGGCAGTTAAGCATCTAACTCTTGATTTTAACTCAGGTTATGAGCTCTGGAACTGTGAGATCAAGCCCCACAGCATGGAGCCCTCTTGGGATTCTCTTTCCTCCTGTCTCTCTCTCCGACTCTCCCTCTCAGAAATTAAGTTCATTCATTTATTTAAATGAACTTAAAAAAATTACTACCTAATGAATTGATGTAGTTGTTGTAATTTCTATGCATTTAAATAATTTTTTGCACTATGTGTAGAACATATCATGATGACGATAACCCCCTTCAGCATTTCTTCTTGTTTTAGGAAGGTGAAGTGGAGTTCCTGCCTCTCAACATGGGGGAGAAACCCTTTCCGTCTTCAGCTCCTTCCCTATTCTTCAAGCATGTCCTTCCTGTCCATAGTGCTCCTGATATGAGCTCTACATGGGTCCCATTTATCTTTATCCTTGCTGTAAGCTGGAGTATTCCTTTTAAGTTATTTAAATTGCTAGTGACAAACCCACTTTTGTGGTAGAAGATAGGTGGATGGGGCATATTGTGATAACCTTTACTTACATTTGGGATCCTGCTTGTGTTCAGATCCTTACTGCTATGCTGACCTGCCTCCATTTCTCCGTCTCACGTCTGTTTTCTGCCTAAGCCCTTTGATTCTCCATAGCCATGTCTCTGCATATGCTGGTAGTAAAAGCTACCCCCTGTGAATCTAATACTTTGAGTCACTGAACCTGGAGTCCCCTTCTCTGTGCTATTCATCCATTCATTCATGGGTAAATATTCCCTGAGTATTCTACACTCAGGCACAGTGCAGGGTGCTCTGGCTACAGTATGGCAAAAGGTGAACACAGTCTCTAGGTGCTGGATGTTTTTTTTCCCCATCCTCCTCAGCTGCTACAAACTCGTGCTGACCTAGGTTCCCTAAACCTCCATCTTGATATTCCTTCTGGTTTTCCTCACCTGCTTAGGTTCCCAAGTTAACCTTGCCACATCGCAAGAATCCAAGGGTAACTTCTGTTCATACTGATGGGGGAAATAATGTACTAAAACGTCTTCCTGGAGGGAAACTGAGAGGCTCCAAGGTTATTGTAAGGCAGGGTACTTACTAGTCACTCAGGTGCCATGATGGATTGGAAAATATCCAAGAAGGAAGGAGGCTCTTCTTTTCAGGCTAAATAACAGCCTCCTTGTTGGGAAGGGAATAATCAATCCCAGCTGGAGCAAAGAGACCACGTTCCCTTTGCTTTTCCATTCAAATCTAATCTAATGACATGAGTTTCTGACATGAGTAGCATTCTTGCCCAGACTTGTGGCCCCAGGGAGGGGATGGTTATTCAAGACAGCTGGCTCCCTAAGCAAGGCATATAACTTGATGATAAATGCTTACAGACAACTTCCCTTACTTGCTGATTCCAGTCTCAGTTTAATTGACACCCCTGGAGATTTGCAAAAAATAAATAGATGTTTCTTTGAAAGAATATTATTTCTCTGGATGCAAGAAAAAGATAAGAAATTGTGCATGCATACAGTTCATCAGTATTTTCCAGCTTATGGAATTCTTTAGGGAGGGATTCCTTTTATGCATTCCCTATGAAACAGAAGTTTCCTGTGCCTTTAAAACCTGTCTTGTGTTATAGTGTAGAATAAATCTGACCTGTGATTTTGTTTTTTTTTTTCTTTAGCTTTGTCTTTTGAAAGGAACCATTTCTATGAATTAGTAATTTGAAGTCACCTTGTAGATTTTTCTTCTGAAAGCTTACATGTAGCTAAATTCAAGTTGTAGTAATTTAAAAATTGTTTGTTTTTTCCAGGGTTTATACTCCTTTGGGTCAAGAAACCCTTCTTTGGAGTTTCTAAATCCTAAATTTCTAGAGTTTCTAGATCCTAAATCTCTAGACCTAGATGTCAAGCATTTCTTGTACATTCCTTTCTCATAATTGGAGATGAAGTGTTGTGGGCAAAGAAAGAATTGACTCATACATCTTTTCTGCCATCTGAGAACTTGGGCACTATAATGGTTATAATATCTACACTAAAATGAATATTCTGAGAAAACAGACATTTATTTGAAAGAATTTGGAAGTATTGAGGGTATGCAGAATTTCTTTGCAGTTTATCAAAAAGACTAATGTTAATGATAAAAAAAATCTTATAAATCGAATTTTAGGACTGGATCAGTGAGTTGAAAAAGGGAATAAGAAGCACTAAGACCTGGTGAGGTTTCAAAATCAAAGCTAGGCAAAAGACAAATTGTTTCACACCTTATATAAGTTACAAGTTGTATCACACCTTATATAAAAATTTAAAGACATACTGAACAATATTTTTGGTTGTCTGTGGATATATTCATCTATAAAATAAGGGCAAAAAACATGGCTTAGAAGGGCCCATGATAAATAACTTGACAGTATTTTCCTGAGGTGGCATAGACGTAAGGTAAGAAGGGAGGGAGCAGTGAGGCTTGGGGACCAGAAACAAAAGAGATTTTAACTTTATAATGTTTTATTTGCAGATATTAAAGGGATCTCAGGCAAGCATGACGTAATAACTTTTGTTAACTCTGGAAGCTGGGCATTATTTGCTATAGTCTTTGGTCTGGTCCTAGATTACTTAAATATATAAAATTACCTTGAAATGGAACCTCAAAAAAGACTTTTTATACCTTTATTCTTAAGTTCCACATAAATCAGAGTAGCGGTGCACAATCAATAGATATAATCCTCTCTGGGTATTTGCATATTTACAGTGAGTCTTGATGAACACATAAATCTCAACTGCTGAGCTCTCTTGTTCTGAATTCTCCTAAACTAAGTACTGTTCTAACAATTTGCAAATCAGTTATGTATATGTTAGTGTAACAAGTTTTGGCTGTGTTTCAGGAACAGGTGCCTTTTAAACAGGAAAATCTAATTGTGGTATTTGCCTCAGCCAATATCACTTTCATTTAAAAAATGTTGTCATAAATAATTCGAATGGATGGCATGCTTTCCGTTTCTCAATAGCCACAGGCATGTAACTTATTCAGAGGATTTCTTTGGCCTGGAAGCGAGACTTTTCATTTGCTAAGAAGCTTGCACTGGGAAAAAATGTTCTCATTGCTTTTCATGTAGGATTTATGTTGGTTTGAAAATGAAAATTTTGAGTCCTTGTCATGTGAAAAGAGATGCAGCTGTAGAAACCAAAATCTTATGTCTTCTGCAGCATAGAACTGCCCCACTTATTTTGGACTCAGGTCTGGTCAACTCACCAGGCTGGACCCAACAGCTTAAAACTAGGAAATATGTAAAGGGAAGTTTGGGCACAGTGTGAAATTAGGGCACAAAGCCTCTAGCACTTACCCAGTTTCCTAAACCTAATCTCTCCCTCAGCCCACTGATGTTAAATGCAGCAAACTAGAAGTAGGCAGGGGGACTGCTGAAAGGGAAATTGGGTGGTCTTTTTAATTACACAAGTGAAAGTTCAGAGCATAATGGCAAGGAAGGAGGAAAATAATTTTATTAAGATGAAAGCAACATAAAAAGTGGACATGATTCCTTAAAAAATTTTTTAATAGGGATCATTTTCCTACAAACGTAAATAGCCCTACTATATTACAGCATAGTGATGGATGGTGTTTGTAGTCATAGTGCTGAGTGGTTGGTTTTTCCAGAACGAGTCTAGAATTTACTGACCAAGTTTTTCCACACCATCTTAACTAATGGATCTCTTTGTTTTGATTCCAAAGGTCTTAACTACCTGGATGCACTCACCATTTGCTGAACTGATGCCATGAGGGTGGACTAATCTGATGGTGGATTTTTATATGCAGAGACTAAATTTCTGGAAAATATTGCAGGTTTTGCCTTTATGTTAAAAATTTAAAGGTCATAATATTTGTTAATACATGTTTATACCCTTAGCATGTCCAGTCTGGCAGCAAATGGAGTCCTGTTCTAAAACCATATGATTCTAACTTGTGCTTATAATTTGTTTTTAGAGAGTTGGCCAATTCTTTTGAAGTTATCAATTTCAGGACATACTCAGTATTCCCTAAATAACAGAAAGTTGGCCTGAACTTTTATGGACCTTATGACATTACTTAGAAATTGATCCTTAAAAAGAAAGATAAATCCTAAACATAAGTTTACATGCTTGCCATTCATTTACTTCATAAAAGTAAGACCTAGAAAAGTGGTCTGGTTATTTGGATTTTGGCATGTATAAAAGCTCTCCTGACTCATCTCCGTAAGCTCTCTTACGTTGTTTTCCATAAATTGTAGATCATGCTGTGACACAGTGTGTGGTCAGGTACAAAGAGTCACACAGGCAGAGGTCAGACTCAGCTCCTTCTCCTCTGCTTGTTTGACCTTGAGCCAGTTACTTACCCTCTTTGAGCCTTTGTTTTCTTTTTGTTGAAAATGGTAATCCCGTGCCTACTTAAGGTTGTTCTGGGGGTTTAATGAAATTCATGTGTAGATGAGACTCACTGTGTAGAGTATATAGAATTAGATGTTTCATACTTGTTCCCCACTCCTTTCTGTTGGAAACAGAAAAATTTGAATTAGAAAATTGCCACCGTTGGGGCCTCTGGGTGGTTCAGTCGGTTGAGCATCCGACCTGGCTCAGGTCATGATCTTGTGATTCATGAATTCGAGCCCTGCATAGGGCTTGCTGCTGTCTGCAGAGTCTGCTTCAGATGTGTTCGTTCTCTCTCTCTCTCTCTCTCTCTCTCTCTCTCTCTCTCTCGTATAAATAAACATTAATGAAAAAATTTCCTCCTTTTACTTTGGGTCTCAGTTTCCCCTTCTGTAACGCCTGTGGTTTGATATCCGTGTTTATTATTTGAAGATGGTAGAATCCTGGAGAGTGTGGACTCTGGTTCCAGTCACATCTGCTTGCAAATGTGCAGCTCCAGCTTGCCCAGGATTTGAGGATAGCTCATAATGGTTGCCATAATAGGTTTCCTCTGACTTCCTTACCTGAATTCTTTTAAATTCTTGTGGCAGCCTCCTTCCAGTGTCGGAAAGCCCTAGAGTGTATTGGAAACTTTTTTCCTGTAGGAATTAACACTGGGATCCTCGGTGGGGGCAGTCAGAGGATCAGCTTAAAAATTACCTCATTTCTAGGAAGAGTGATCATTGTCTCTCCTCCAGAATACATTTGGTAGCCAAATAGCTATGAATTTTTCAAGATATTTTTATCCTGCTAACAGAGGTATTTCCTGAAACCAAATCTTTGATCTCAAGATTCTGTGATTAGTTGTGATTGGTGAATAGCCATTATTATGAAGAGGCCCCACTGGGAAAGGAAAGGTTAGGTCCAGTATTTTTTTTAATGGAAACAAACTAAATGTCGGGAGTTGTCTGTAGATGTAGTTGAGAAGCCCTTTACTGTCAAGTACTGTCTTCTCTTAGCTTCAGTTCTGTTTCCATGGCAACCACAGGGTCTCTAGTGCCTGGCTGAATGGTTTTACAGGAAGCTGAAAAACATTGCTATTCTAAGTAGCTTTCTTTTTACTGTACAAAGGGATCCTTCCCTTACTGTAGGCTAGCCAACATTTACTGGGAACAAAGGAGACTATTTATGCGGATTGTATTCTGGGTAGAGGGTAAAGAAATGGGGAGACCCCAGTCCCTGCTTACTGACTTGTGAATTCATTTTTGTGGTGGTTGTTCTTAGCATTTTGGAAGATCCAAATAATTTACCTTTTCTTTATTTCAGATATGGGTTTTCCTGTTTATGTTAAGCAGAATTTATATTCTAAGTATAGAACTGGTTTTAAAAAAACAAAAGGTGGTGGTGTGTGGCTGGGATAATATTAGTTATGGTGAATTTATAGCTTTCAAATATCTATGAAGGCAGTGTATTTAACAACAAAAAGTGCCCCATGCTAGCAATAGACACAGAAAGATAATGGCTTGGCAGTTATTAGGTTTATCCTTTATTGTATGTTAAAATTATCATTTGGATTTTCTTTACATATTAAAAAAAACCTGTGTTTCCATTTGTTTACATGGTAGAAAAATTATATATGGTAGAAATGTCTTTGGGGGTTCAAAATTAAATGCAGTTCCTTTCTGGCAATTTATGACTTGTGCTCATTTCTTAGGAAAGAAATCAAGGGTATCAGTGCAGTTCCATTAAAAGCTGATATAATATTAATTTCAAATATAAGCCACTTCCTCGACTTCTTTTCTGAGCTCTTTCAAATTCTCTTTAGAAGTAAGTTAGAAAAAAAATTTTTTTTGTTTACTCTTTAGTAGAGACAGCCTTTTAAAACTGCACTCTGATAATGAAAGCCTTTAATTTTAACAGATGTGGACCTTTGTTCCTAATCTTGCTCTGTGTCTTTCATACACACAGTTAAAATTAAAGACAATCTATAGAAAATTCCAATGCGTGTTTTATATGCCTGGTGTTCATCATCCTTGTGCTGCCAGGCCAGGTCCAAGGACCCAGAGTGGGATCCCACAGGATCAGCCAAGAGGGTCCCTGTCTGTACGCAGAGTAGAAGAAATCAAACACGAGCCAGCAAAAGGTGAAAGCAGAGTTTATTGAAGGTACAGAGAGAGTGCAGGTACAGAGCATTTGGGAGACTCAGGAAAGGAGGGAGTCTTGTCTTTGCTTGGGGCTGAGGGTTTTTATTGAGGATCATGGTCTGATGTATGTGTTCTCTTAGGCATCCTGGAATTGGTAGTTAGAACAAAGATAAAGACCCAGGTGTCACTCCTGGGAGCCAGGGGGTCTTGGCATTGAGATATTTAGTGCCAGTGATCTGGAATATGGACATGATGGCTTCTTAGTCCTTAGATGTTGTCTGTTGTGCTGGAAGACTCCAAAGAAATCATTAACTCCTTACCCCTTACAAGGAGGATATACATTAAGGCATGTGTGTGGCAGGGGGTGCAGATCCTAGCAAGAATAGAAACAGGAAGGGAAGCAAAGAGCAGAGTTTCATGGAGACCCTGAGTTTCCCTGTCTCAACCCCATTTCTTCTATGAAATGTAGTTCTTGTTCTGCAAGATGAGTATTTCATGGGAGCTGAGATTTTTGACCCGGACTGTATTTAGATAAGTTAATGCCAGTTTAAACTACTCCTTTACTGAGACCTAATGATGTTTCTTTTGCATTTTTATCTTATCAGGTCTTGGAAATTTTCAATAAAATAGTTTGGGAAAGTATCTCAAGAGACCCTTATTTAATACATCCTCAAGTCTGACTAGCACCAAATGGCAGATTTAATAGCAAATTGCTTTGCTTTAAATGTCCTCTACCAGATGGTTGCAGTAGTAGGTTTCATAAGTAATTTTTCTCAGGTAACCCTGAAATAATGATGTAAGGAATGCACTTTTTGAAAGAACTTGCATGATCTAAAATGAGTTTTTAAAAATTATTTTAAGGTATCTAGAGCCAAAATTTGATGAAGTATTTGCTGATGTTGGGGGAGATCATCAAGACGTGACTACTGGTTGACCTGTGAGTGGGATGTGGGTGGTCAGAGGCTCCATACCCTTTCCCCTGTTCTTGGAATGTGGGTTCTGCTTGTCTTCTGCACTCCCAGGGGCTGCTCCAAAGACATAGCTTTGAGATTATGTGCGTTGAGAATATCTGCATGATATACGTGACTGAATCCAGTTAAGACTTCTATGTGAACTTTGAAGGTTTGACAGGCAAATGTGGGGATCCAGTTGTCTTGCTGCCACCCAAGACAAGTTTCGTGTGTAAGCTGCCTTTGCTGGTTAAAACTGACATCTACCAACCTGGAGTTGTCTGCCTCTTTGTTTTTTTCCTGACCACTAAACAAGGGGCCAGTTTCAGATTTCATCCGGGACAATCTCAAGAAGGTTTTGAACCAACAGCTGAATATTTTCTTTCTTTCTTTTTTGTTTTTGTTTTTGTTTTTTGTTTTTTGTTTTTTGTTTTTAGTTTATTTATTTTGAGAGAGAACACAAGGCGGGAAGGGGAAGAGAGAAGGAGACACAGAATCTGAATCAGGCTCCACGCCATCAGCACAGAGCCAGATGCAGTGCTTGAACTCAGGAACTGTGAGATCATGACCTAAGCTGAGATCAAGAGTTGGATACTTAACCAACTGTGCCACCCAGGTGCCCCCTTAAAAAATAAATAAATAAAATAATGTTTATTTTTGAGAGAGAGCACACAAGCAGGGAAGGGGCAGAGAGAGGGAGAGAGAGAATCCCAAGTAGGCCACTGTCAACACAGAGCCCAACACAAGGCTTGATCTCAGAAACCATGAGATGATGATGACCTGAGTTGAAGTCAGACACTCAACAGACTGAGCCCTCCAGGCACCCCTGAATATTTTCTTTAGAGTTATAGGATTTGACTGGTGTATTCAAAGAGGTTATAGATTATCTTGGCATAGAAAGCCAATATCATAAATCTGGGAACAAGGACTACCTTGCATGATAATGAGTTGATAGAGATTGATTGAAGGAGTGTGGAGCCTCTAGAGAAGGGCTATTTGGAGGAAATGGGATTCAGGTCATTTCATTAATTCAACAGAAATGTACTGAATGAACCTTTTATATTAGATGTTTTGTACTGTGCTGGAATTATAGCACAAGTAAACAAGACTGTGTCCCTAAATGTATGGAGCTCACAGTCTGGTGAGAGGTCCAGACACAAAACCAGGCAATTACTTCAATGATAATATCTATGTTGGGTGAATTACAGAGTCCTAAGGGTACACCTGGATTTGTAAGGAGCAACAGATTTCTTTGAAGATTTCTTTGAGGATGTATGAAGCTGAAACAGAAATCCCAGTGGACGTTGCTATTTACCCATTTAAAATAGGGTTCCTTTTTTTCTGCACTTAACTTTTTGGACACAGTCTCCTAAGCTTTTCTTAGAAACTAAAATATTTGGATTTTACAATTTTATAGTAAGAAGAGATCCTATAGAAATCCAACCTGTTTTACCACCAGCACCTTTGTAACTCTGGAAAGGAGAAGAAATGCAAGATTTCCAAAGTGTGCCAATGGGTCAGGATAAATAGACCTCCTCTCATTCATAATGTGAGTGAGTGTTCAGGGAAGATTACATCTCTGTATCCTCTACCTTTTTTCTTTTAAGGAAAGGTTTTATTCTCCTAATACATGCATCGTATCTTTGTCAGACCTCAAGCCCTTGTATCTGCTTCTATCTCCTTTAACAAAGGAGAACAAATAGGGAAATAAAAAAAAATAGTTGAATCTGTTAGTCTATGTAATCTATTAAGAACTAGCACTAAAATTATGGCTGCTACCCAGTCACCCTGACCTAATTAATCTGTCTCCTAAAGGATAGGAAAAATTACTGTTTTTAAATGGCCCACATTCCTTTGGAAAGCTTAGATATGCTCCCATAGATATATTATTTCTCAGTTGGATGTTTCCCCATTAGATCCTGCTGATTGCTTTAATTTTGTACCTTAGCAGAAACATCACTTCCCCCTGGTTTATGTAGCTTCTTTCATGAGCCACATACCATCTATTATTCCTGAAGAGCTTCTTGCATTGAAAAATTTAGAAGCAGACAGTAAGAGGTCTTCTAAACTGATACACTTTCCTCACCCTTGTTAAGAATGATTCTCAGATGTTATTCGTCGTATTGATATGTTCTTTTCAGAGTCGCATTTAGTGACACAGCCAATAACTCAATGTTAAATCCCAGTTTTTAAAATTTATGATAAAAGGAATAAGACCACCACAGGTAAAGAACAAGAAATATGTTGAAAAACATAAAAGAATTATGTAAGTGTTCAAATATATGAAATATTCTCAAGGCATTGGGTATTTTATTTTATGAGATGTTCTTTTTGTGCTTCTTTATTCCTGTAACTGTCAGGGTGCTCTTCCATTATAGTATTGTCTTATTGTAACATTTTGAACAGTAATTTGAATGATAATTGTTACTTTTCTTGTCCATTTCTACCAGTAGACTGCATGCCTCTTGGCTTTTGTTTATGCCTGGCATATTATAGTACTTGGTTAATGTTAGACTGAATGTACAGTGATAAATTAATGTGATTCCCATTGATGAGAAATACCATTTTTCATCATTGATGAGAAATTTATTTTAGCTTAAATCCGACCCTGGCATTTTGTCAGATATTTCACTTTGAAAAGTATTGACTGAGTTTGGGACACTACTAGGAACAATTAAATATGTAGTCCATATGCTTGTAAAATGTAAGCATGGGCAAATAATGACTGTATTATATGGAGGCTTAGCATTACACAAATATAATTTTAGCATAAAATTGGAATGATATGCTCACAGTCTCTTTTCCTCTGCATTATCTAAAAATGTTGACCTTGGGGTGCCTGGGTGTCTCGGTTGGTTGATTACCTGACCCTGGATTTCAATTCAGGTCATGATCCCAGGGTGATGGGATCAAGCCCTGCATGGGGCTCCAATTAGAGCCAAAAAAATTCAGATATCCTTTTTTTTCATTAAGATATCTTAAACTCCCAGAAATTACATACAGAAATGTGGTTCATGTAATGTACATATACACACATGTATACATATACTGGTGAAATATTTATAAATATGTTTATATGTACATATTAAAGAATAGTTTCTACCATCAGTCTACTGGAATAAGAGGAGCACTTGGGCGGCTCAGTAAGTTAAATGTCCAACTCCTGATTTCCATTCAGGTCATGATCTCACAGTTAGTGAGATCAAGTCCCCCATCTGGCTCTGTGCTGACAGCATGGAGCCTCTTTGGGATTCTCTCACCCACTCTCTCTCTCTCTCCCTTCCCCTGCACTCTTTCATGCAGTTGCTCTCTCTCAAAATAAACTTAAAAGTTTATTTTTAATGTTTATTTATATTGAGAGAGAGAGGGGCGCCTCGGTGGCGTAGTCGGTTAAGCGTCCAACTTCAGCCAGGTCATGATCTCGCGGTCCGTGGGTTCGAGCCCCACGTCAGGCTCTGGGCTGATGGCTCGGAGCCTGGAGCCTGTTTCCGATTCTGTGTCTCCCTCCCTCTCTGCCCCTCCCCTGTTCATGCTCTGTCTCTCTCTGTCCCAAAAACAAAAATAAATAAACGTTGAGAGAGAGAGAACATGTGTGAGTGGGGAAGGTGCAAAGAGGGAGGGAGAGCATCCCAAGCAGGCTCTGCTCTGTCAGGCCAGAGCCCAACAGAGGACTTGATCCCGCGAACTATGAGATCATGACCTGAGCCAAAATCAAGAGTTGGATGCTTAACCAGCTGAGCCACCCAGGAGCCCCACAAAATAAACTAAAAAAACAAACAAACAGTATTTGAGGCCATGAATGAATGAAAATGAAGAAATAACCACTGCTTTCACATGTGATCACATTTAGTCTTTAAAGATGAGATGAAATTGGTATCTTGCTGAAGGTTTCTGCATGTTAAAAAAAAAAAAAAAAAAAAGGAGGAGGTGAGGTGGTCAGGTCCAGGCTCAGCAGTGTAATGATACAAAAGCTTATCCTCAGCAAATGCTTCCTGTGTTTTTAGTTAACACCATAAGTTGAGTTTCCTCTACAGTGAAAGTGAAAACAACTGAAACCTGCTCATTCTCCTTCTACGGATGTTAGTTTTGGTTTACTCATCAACTTCTCTGCTGGTGTTCTCTTACTAGTGAGATTTAACTTTACGGTTTTGTTGATCATAGTAGTGACAGTCCAAACAGTCCATATCTATATTGTGAAAAATGTGAACAGAGACTTGTATTTTTTTAGAGGTGGGGAAGAGGGAGGGAGGGAGAAAGTGGGGAGACAGGCAGAGGAGAGAGAGAATCTTGTCCCATGACCTTGGGATCATGACCTGAACTGAAATCAAGAGTCAGACCTTGACTGACTGAGCCCCTCAGGTGCCCATGGAGACTTGTATTTTAAATCAGCAGCAGTAGAGGGAGAGAATATTCTCATTCATTCCTTATTTACTTATTATCAGTGCAGTCTATCATCTGTGTTTATATCAATTTTCTTCTCTTGACTAGTCAGATACAACCCCATGAAATTGTAAGAATTCCAGCTTTAAAGGTTGTGATTTTTCTAAAACAATATATGGACTGGATAACTTCTTTTGTTTCAGAACCAAGAGTTTCTGTCATGCAGACTGTGGGGTCGTAAGTGGACCCTTAATGCTGCTTGAAGGCCATCATTGTTTCCCTCTTGGGACAGTGCACCACATTATTCGGGTGTGATGGGGAGCTGGTAGGCAGAGGGTTTAGGGTCAGGACCCGGATGGGGGCAGGGCTCCTCTCTTAGTTAGAGACACTACACTGTACAGTTTCTTTAAATAAGAGCCTTTGCTGAGGACATAGCAAATCCGACCTGTTCCTTTCCCCTTTCAGAGTAGAGGCAACAGGTATTCATTAAACTAATAACGAGTAATTCCCCACAATCCCAGATTGCAACTTTACACCTTTTCTTCCTCCTCAAACCTGCTGTGCATCCTCTCTCAGCCTCACTTTCAGGTGATGACTTTGTTTCAGTTTTCTCGGTGAAGTAGGAAGCAATCAGGAAATGTGCGCCAGCCCCACCATGTGTTCCCGCCTAGCAGCATCCACCTGGATTCCTTTGCTGGGAAGACTGACCATGGTCTCATGCAAGGTCATTCCCTTCTGCACTCTGTTCCCATCCCCTCTCTCTTACAAAGGGACACACCTCCAGCAGGTCTCTCCTTTCTTTCTTGTGCCACCATCTTTCTCCTGCCTACTAGATCCTTTCAATAGCATAGTATTGTGTTATTTCTCTCATCTTAAAAAGCACGTTCAGGGATGCCTGGGTGGCTTACTCAGTTGAGTGTCCAACTCTTGATTTTGACTCTGGTTATGATCTCACGGTCTTGAGATTGAGCCCCTGCTTTGGGCTCTACACTGGGTGTGGAGCCTGCTTGAGATTCTCTTTTTCTGTTTCTCTCTGTCTCTCTCAACCCCTCTCCCTCTTATTCTCATTCTCTTTCTTAAAAAATTAGAAAAAAAAATTCTGCTAACCACAGACTCTACTTCCTCCTTCTGCTAATCTTCCCATTTTTTCCAGTCCGAGCTCCTTGTAAGAGTTGTCTATATCCATGTATCCAGTTCTTCTGCTATTGTTTTTTTCAAGAAAAATGTTTAATTTTTTATTTTGAGAGAGCACAAGCAGGCGAGAGAGGCAGAAGGAGACAGAGGAATCTCAGGCAGGCTCCACACTCCACACAGAACCCAACAGGGGGGGCTGGATTTCATGACCATGAGATCATGACCTGAGCCAGAATCAAGAGTTGGACACTTAACCATGTGAGCACCCAGACGACCCTCTGCTATTCTTTTTTAAAGGTGCTGCAATTAGACCTTCTCTTTAACCATTCCACTAAAACTAGTTTTCATCTTTAAGAGCCCACCAATCTCTGTGTTGCTGTTTTGGTGGTCACTTCGCAAGGTTCATCTTACTTAGCTGTTGGTAACATTGACACAGGTGATTCCTCTCTCCTCCCTCATCCTTGAAACACTTTCTTGACTTGTTGTCCAGCATACTACTGACTCTTGTTTTTCTTCCTCCCATTCTGGCTGCTCCTTCTCAATATTCTTTGCTGGTTTTGCTTCTTCTGTTTGACCTTATAATGTTACTGTGCTTCAGAGCTCAGGCTTTAGATCTTTTCCTTAGGTGAATTCATTGCCATAATCTCAAGATTTTAAATACCATCCATATGCTGGTGAGTCCCAAATTTCTACCTCCAGCCCTTATCTCCCCCGTGAAATTCAGATTTGTGTATGTCTAACTTTCTGCCCACCACCTCCACCTGGATGTTTAATAACCATTTGACATTTAATGTTCCAAATCTGAATTCATGAGCACCCTCTCCACCACGAAACTTGTCCATTATCTTGTATTCTCTCCTATTACAGTTAATGACAATCCCAACTTCTTAGTGGCTCAAACCAAAAACCCTGAGCTATCATATTCTCTCTTCTTTCATATCCCCTTATCCAAGGGGTAGTGTAGCCCCTTCTCACTACCTCCACTCCCAACACTTTTGCACAAACCATTCTCATCTCTTGCCTGATGTAGCAATAGCCTCCAACTATGCTGTCTATGCTTGCCCTTTTACGGTCTAGTCTGAGCATGGTGTCATCCTCTTAAAAGGGAAGTCATGTGATGGTCCTCTGCTCTGAAGCCTCCAATGGTTTTATGTCTCAGAGTAAAGCAGAGCCCTTACCAATGGCTGAAAGGGCCCCATGTCATCTGATCTGTGTCCCCTTACTTCTCTGATCCACTCTTCCCCCTCTTTTACTGTATGCCGGGACTTTTCTTGTGAATGTGCCAAGTGTGATCTCTCCACAGGGTCTTTGCATATTCTGTGCTGTCTGCCTAGATCACTTTTCCCACGTGCTTGTTCCTTGGTCTCTTTTAATATTGTGTTCAAATGTAACCTTTGCCCGAGGCCTTCCCCAACCACCCTATTTAGTTTTGCAACACCCATCCATGCATTTACTGTTCTCCTTCTTTGCTTTATCTTTCTTCATAGCACTTACTGCCTTTTGATATTGCATAAATTTACTTACATGTTTTTATTGTGTTTCTTTTCACACTTGCTTTGGAAGGACAGATATTTTTGTCTCTTGTTATTTCTTTACTAATGTTTCTATAGCATCTAGAATGGTGCCTGGCACATCATAAATGCTCAAAACAAATTTAATACTCTAGGAGGTATGTCGTGTCCTGAGTCAAAATACATGTTTGTTTAAACCAGTTGTGTCACTTATTCATTTCATAACGACCATTCCTTGAGAGTAGTATTTGAGGCAAATTGGAGCCTAATTGATAGTTATATAATTTGGTTAACTATTTAACCAAATGTGCATTCATTGCCTGGAAACTGAGCCAAAGGGAGGCAGGCATCTCTTGGAAACCATGTTTGGGAAAGCCAAACTTAACACTGACAGGTGAAATCATTAGAAGATTGATTAGGAAGATCTAAATAATATAAAACCACTGTTTTGATCTCTTATAGTCCCTAGACTTGTTAAATACTTCTTTTCCATATAATAAGGAACTTAATGGTCTACTTTGGCGTTTATTCTAGTCAAATACCAACACATTTAGTACCGGATAAAATATTTCCTTGTAATAAAATCAATTGCTCAATCCTTCTAAGAACCCCACGAACTGTGAGATCTTGACCTGAGCCGAAGTTGGACACTTAACTGAGTCATCCAGGTGCCCCAGCAATGATTTTTTTTTTAACTTTATAATTATTACTGGGAAAAGAGTACTTTAAAAAAAAAAAGAGGACCTCATGTAGCCAGTTGAAAAACAGGTAAAAGTGGAACCTACGTATGTCCAAAGTCTAGGAGGATAGTTGTCCTCGACACTGGGATGAGCGGATGAATGTCCTCCCTGTGGGGGATCCAGTTTCTGTGGAATCTCAAAATGAGACAGTGTGTGTTGCGGGCCACGGAGTGAAAAAAGAATATGAAATTAAGACTATACATTTAGGCATAGGGCCTTATAAGGGCCCTGAAGCCTCCTCTGATGTTAATGATCATGTTGGTGATGGAGATGAGCATTTACACCTTGAGCACTATTCCAGGCAGTTTCCATACATTATTCCCCAAAACAACCTAAGGCACGCTGTACCAGAGATACAGAGAAGTCATGCCCAGGGTCACACAGCTGGGAAGTGGAGTTGTTAGAAGAATGACGAAGGGGAGAAATGAAGAAATTAAACTGAGAACAGAGACCTCCATCAACCTCAGCCTTGCCACCAGTTATTCAGGGAGACGTGAAAAACTTCACCTTGCGTGTATGTCCTCCACTTGACTTGTGAAACAGACATATTGATGCCAGCTCTGAACTCCTTGTTCTGTTGTTCTGAGGTCAGGGAAAGCGTGTGGAAATGCTTTGTGAAGAAGTAGAGTGCTTGGAAATGTAGTATGACATGAAATCGATTTTCATTCCAACTCAGTATTATAGGGGAGGCTATGAATTTTGCTGACTTTTTATTTTAGTTCTAAGGTTTCTAATTTACTTCTGATGTTTCTAATTTATTTCTTGGATGTGATTTTTTTTTTTTTTAATTTTTAGGTTACTTGTCTGCAAGACTTTTTTGGTGATGATGATGTTTTTATTGCTTGTGGACCTGAAAAATTCCGTTATGCCCAAGATGACTTTGTCCTGGATCACAGTGGTAAGGCAATTCTTTGTCTTGATAACTCTGAAATGGAGGCTTGGGGTGGTCTGGCATGTTGAAGAAAGGGGACATTGGCCGTATTCTTTTTGAACTAACGAAAGCATTTGCCTAGTTGTAAAAAACAAACAAAAAATTTAATTCAAGTACTTTTCAATTTTTAGCCATTTTAGTTCTCTTTTTACTGCATTCTTTTGTCTCTGGAATGGATTTCCTGCCCTGTTTCAGAACAGGGGCTGGCCCTGCCACCATAAATATATGGATTGTATTGAATCTGAAATGGTTAGTGATAGAATTTCCATGTGCATAATTGGATACGTAAAAGGATAATAACTAAATTGTTGATAATAATTGTCTCAGGTTCTTTTTTTTATCTCGTTCTGTTTGCAACTTAAAAAAAATAATGACATGCATTGTTCATATTTGCAGGAAAAAAATGAAGCTATTTTCATTGATACAATAAGAAAACCCCTTTCTCCAGAGTATGCAGTTTTCAACTTTTTAGCAATAACTCCAGTGAGTTCGAGTGTATTGATTCTGGAAAATTACTTTACCCTGTTGTCTTGAATTAATTTAAACCTATTACAGTAATACTAATTATTTTAGCTGAGAGTCAATTTCCTCTTTAAATGAAATCCTACAGACATAACATTTCCCATAGGAGAGGGATGTTAGAGATACACTCTTGAATTTCATGAATCGGAAAAGTTGGCTTTTCAAAAATTGGCTGATGGTATCCCCTTTCCAGTTGTAGTGATTCTGACCATCCAGAACTGGAGAAACATATTACCAAATAAATAGTGTGATCCATAAACTTGTTAAAATTTGAGATGATACATTTTGTCGTACTAAATTTCCTTGTGTAATTCTTTCTTGTTACGCTGTGTCAGTTACTTTGGGGATAATTTATCTACTTTGTGCTTGGGCCTCATTTATCTATACTTTTAAGAAGTGCAAGGAATGTCCTTTTGTATTATGTGTGCTAATACTTTCCCCTGTTCTCAGGGATGACTAAGGTTGACAAACTGTGTGTTTGCATTATCCTCTGTATTTTACATCTTCCTTGATTTTAGCTTAATTTCCCTTTCGTAATATTTCTTTCATATCAATATTAGTAAATTAGAAAGCTGAGACACTTTAATACATTATATATTTTAGGTTATAAAGTTAATTTGGGTAACAACAACAAAACACTTACTGAGCACGTACTATCTATGTAGCAGTCATTGTTCTCTGTGCTTTATGTGTATGTTATAAACTTCCGCAGCCAGTTTTATCATTCATAGTTTTTGTTGTTAGCTACTGATGACCTCCAATAGTGAAAGGTGGGTGAGAGCTACTAATTTCTTCCCTGGCCAGTTACTTAACCTTCTGCATACTGGGGGTAATTGGCTTTTTGATAAGATTTTGTGAGGGTTAAATGAGTTAATATAGGTAAAGCAGTTAGTGCCTGTAACAATTGCATACTATTATGTTACTGTTGTTGTAAATGTCATTATTGTATCACCACCATCAGGCCATAACATTAGACCTAATTCTGCCACTGTTGTATTTATTAGGGGGCAAAGTTGTTGTTGCTTTTAAAATCAGTTATTTTAATCTTAATTAAAGATTGTGTTTAATCTTAACAAAGTCCTAACTCTTTATCCTTTTAGGATTCTGACATCTTGCATTAAAGATTCAATAAAATGCTAATGTTGTCTTAGCCAAGTAACAAAATACTCCTTTGAAGAGCTGGCTTCGGGGATGGGCTTAGAGTCCTATAATGAGGGTGTAGCATTGAAGTTCTAGTTATTGGTTCTCTACATGTGCATTTGTGCTTATAAAAGAGTGGCAGTGCCTTTAAGGTGATTCTGACTAACACACACACCACTCCTTTCAACAGTGGAGTACTTTTTAACATCCGTAATGCTAATTAACTAAACTGAGGTTGCCACAGCCTCCTTCAGAGTAAGGTTTTGATTAGGGTCTTTCACATGCTAACTAGCCTCCCCTGGTGTGTATTTTCCTGATTAGTGTACTTCACATGTTAATTTATTGCCCCTGAGGTATAGATTTAAAACCAACCCACATTTTAATCTTACTGCATAAATTGAAGTATTTTAACATAAATTACAGACAATATGTTATCTAATCTAATCTTTATAACAAATTTAGGAAGCAGATTTTATTCTTATTCCAATCTCATAGGGGAAAAACCTGAAGCTTAGAACCTAACCTAGGTCCCCCAGTTAGCAAAATCAAATCCGTGAGTCATTCAAAATCTGCATGACTCCAAAACCCATGTTGTTAGTTATTCAAATTAGCAGTGATTATTTTAGCTGTAATTAGTTCTGGTACTCTAAATGCTATTTTATTGGGTAATTTATGGAAAAACCAAAGTTATTGTTTAAATTAGCTAGTTTCCTCATTTTTGATGCTCCATACTTAGGGAAAGTGGAAAAAGCAAGATGGTAAGGAGTTCCATACCCTTTAAAAATAAGATTATCAGAGTTGGGAGAGAATAATAAGATTGTAGCCTTTTACTCTCAATGCTACTGACGAAAAAAAGAAGTTGCACATGTTTGGATTAGGTTCTGTCTGTGTGATCAAGTTAGGACATTGGGATTTCTATGTTCATTAAGAACTCCACTGCAATGATGAGGTGTGGTCTACAAGATGTGTGCTTCACTAAGGATAACCTCAGGTGTACTTTTGGGACAGTTGCTCTGTATATTAACGTTGTTTAACAATAATAGGAAAACGATCCAGGAATGGTTCTAAGCAGTAGACTTATGTTCACGTGTGATCTTCCCTTGGTTAGTATCTCAACCAGACTTAATTAATGCACTTTCCTTCCTTTCTAGAATGCCGTGTCTTGAAGTCATCTTATTCTCGCTCCTCAGCTGTTAAGTATTCTGGATCTAAAAGCCCTGGGCCTTCCCGACGCAGCAAATCACCAGCCTCAGGTGGTTAATCATTCTCCTTTCAGTATTCTTTGATTATTATGAACTCCTAGTTTTTCCCATGTTTGTATGCAGCTTGGTTCTAAAACAACATATAGGTGACGTGACTTTTAGAATCAAACGTTTAAGTCTGTTTCTCAGAGTTGTCATAAATGTGCCAAGACACTTGTTTGTTTTGTCCTGACATATTTTCTTAAGAACAGTCATTATCTAGAATCTTCTCCTGGTATTTACTTAGAAGTGCTTCTTCACATTGTGCCCACTGCATACTATATTTTTAACTTTGTGCTATCTGATTGTGAATATTTTCTTCTCTTACTGGTTTAAAACATACATAGACACATCTAACACAGAAATGGATTTACTTGAAGAGTTTCACAGGTGTTTCCTTCTTTAAGCAATTAAATAGTAGCAAAGATTATTATTGGAATTAGTACTTATTTAAGAGTCAGATTTACCTGTAATTAATTTTCTTTCAGGTTCTAAACCTGTAGATTTGTCCCAATTTTGAATGCTTTGGTGCACTTTTTTAAAAGCTAAAAACATCTATCAAAAGCTTGATATATTCTATAAGATTTGTCTATAGTAATTATAAATGATTTTGTAATATCATTTACTATTAAAGAAGGGATTGTGAAAAACCCTGATTTTACGTATGGGAAATCTAGAACATTATGAAAGTAGTATCAATAAAAACTACCTCAAGCATCAGGTTCTTTATAAAAGACTGAGTTTTTTGAACATTATGCTTTTCACTGGTTCCCCTTCAGCACCCATCCCACTTGACTTAGGTCAGGTTGTTTTACCCTTTTTTTGTATATGTGTTCAGACCTGCTGAATAACTGCTCTCCTTACTGTCTCCTCCTCCTTGTATTCACTGAATGTGTACAGTTAAGAGGGGTGGCCATCACTCCAGTGCCTACTCTGCAGCCAGATCCCCAGGTGAGCCATGATTAGTATGGCTTTGTTGCTCTGCTGGGTTTTTTTCGTTTTTGTTTTTTGCCACATTTCTGTTTCCTTTTGCTCCATTTCCATGAACGTATCTGGCTCGTACCAGTGTACATGTGTGCACCATGGAATGCTTCATGGTGCTTAGGATGCCTCAGCCTCCTGTGTTTATTAGAAAACCGGTCGTTGTCAGATTGCCAGATGCCTCTGTATGTACTTGTAGGACAAAGCGGTGAAGAAGCACACCACCTCCAAGGGCCTATCTTCTAGTTAATTTTGGAAAATACTCTGTTATTGAAAAAGTAATATGAAAATGGCCATAGAAGCAATTAAATTCTTCTGTTCTCCTTCCCCTTCTAGTCTTACCTTCCTCCCCACCCTACAGCTAATAGGCCCAAGACTCTTCTAAAAATATTGACAATATGAATATTTTTAACTGAAAGCATTTCTCTACCGTGGACCTTATTTCAAATCATATTATGCTTTCTGTAAAGTATCTCAGACACAAAGAAAGCTAATATAACATGAAATTTGCATAAATACAATTACCTGAGCTTACCATAGAGTCAAATGTAGATTTTTGTCAGGTTCTTAGCTTTTGTTTTAGCCATAGGTTTACAGAGGTTTATCATAACAGTAAAATAAATAGAAGTGAGGAGAGTGATTCAGGAATCAGGTATTATAATGAATCCAGTACATACTAAACTAAAAACATGTTTCATAATCATATTTGTATAAAGAAAGATTTATTCAAATCTTTTTAACTTGGATTTGGAATGCTTACAAGTTGACTCAAAAAATTTTAACATGGCTGTACCCTCAATGTTTAACTCCATATGTGCATTTGGGATAGTAGAGTAGATCTTAAACTCATAAGTAAAAGTTGTAAGATGTTTAAATTAGGTTTTAGAGGGCAAACAGCTTCTTTATGAGAGATTAAACTTAAAAGTATGTTCAGCACAGGGCACCTGGGTGGCTCAGTCATTTAAGTGTCCAACTTTGGCTCAGGTCATGATCTCAAAACTTGTGGGTTCAAGCCCTGCGTCAGGCTCTGTGCTGACAGCTCAGAGCCTGGAGCCTGCTTCTGATTCTGTCTCTCCCTCTCTCTCTGACCCTCCCCTGCTCATGCTCACTCGCTCGCTCTCTCTCTCTCAAAAATAAATATTAAAAAAAAAAAAAACAAAAAACTATGTTCAGCACATACTGCAGTTACAGAAACCCGACAGTCTTATGTTATTAAAAGCCAAGTACCCACAAGTACAACTCACTTTTATAGACCTCTTTAGCTGTGGTATACTTGTTAACATTTAGAAAATTCCATGGGACTAATTGGAGTTTCAAACAGAGCTAGTAACTTTGTAGACCTAATAATTGTACTTTTTCTGTGTTGGGACAGAAGTGAAGTCTTCTGGTTGACTGAATTCTTCAAGAAAACTCTATCAGAATAGTTAAATAGTGTGTAAGAAACAGAGAAATTCATCCAGATAACATAATTCAGTAAATATTACCATAATTTGAGTCTTAAAAATTCTCACTTTAGTTTTCTTGCTTGTAAATCTTTCAGAGTCTACCAAGATAGAAAGTATTCAAAACAAACAAACAAAAAAGCTTCAAGTTTGTTTCTTACCTTACAGTTGAGGGGAAGGGCACATGATAAATAGCCTTATGTTGGGAAAGAGAGTCTGGGGTAGTGAAGGAGTAGGAGGAGGACAAAGGTGCTGTTGGCTTGCTGCCTGCCTACCAGTTGGTGGCAGCAGTGTGAGGGGCGTGGCTACAACATGGGACTGTCTTGGGTCCCACTTACCATCCCTAAGACTCTGGAGAAATGTGCAAATAAACGAAGTTAAGGACTTCTTATTAGGGAACACTTTTTAGGACCTTTCAAATGCTCTGGGAAACTTAGAGACCCACATATGACTTAGTATGTCTTTAGAATGAGATTATTTGCCTGGGGGGGGGGGGGGGAGCGTAGATATAGACATGTAGTTACTGACACCAGTAAAATCCTGGCAGTGAGTTTTATTAAGAAACTACGTTTAGGCAGGAGGTGGTGTGTTTTTAGGGAGATTGTTTGCTGTCAAGATTACATTTGCAGGAATTGATTTTTCTCTTTTAGTCCCTTTTCTGTCACTGTTCCAAGGTAGCCTTTGTTACCAGTGTGGTGTCTGAATATCTGTGAAGCTAATAGCACTCATTGAGTAGGGATTGGTGACCTGACAGGTTGCTGTATGGAATGAAGAAAAAAAGGAATAAAATTCAGTCTCAGCTCACAGCAAGTTGACTCATTCATTGCTCATAATAATCTCTATGTGAATTCCTGCCACCTATTCCCTTTATTTAAAGACAATTTTTAAAACAAACAACATTGAAATTTAACTTGAGAAATAACTAGGACTGTTGAATATTCTTAAAAGTTTCTAATTGCACAGTTCCTCGTGTTGTACTTGCACTCTAAAGGTGCACATGTATTAAGAAATTATAGATAACTGATAGTTATTTATGCATGAGGGGTTTTGAATTAGAAAAATTAAAGTTTGGCCAGTTAAAAGTGACTAGAAAATTTTTTCATCCATACCCAATTTTTAAAAATGAGCAATGCAGGGGTGCCTGGGTGGCTCAGTCGGCTAAGCCTCTGACTTCAGCTCAGGTCATGATCTCACAGTCCGTGAGTTCAAGCCCCACATCGGGCCCTGTGCTGACAGCTCGGAGCCTGGAGCCTGCTTCGGATTCTATGTCTGCCTCTCTTGCTTCCCCTCCCCCACTCGTGCTCTCTCTCTCTCTCGCTCTCAAAAATGAATAAATGTTAAAAAAAAATTTTTGTGAAAATAAAAATGAGCAATGCAGCAAACAAGCATGACTTCATAGAGCTAGATGTCCTGGTTTACAGATAACACATCCCATTACAAACACTTGTTGATCCAGGACTTTTGCCCCTACTCGAGGATGGGTGCTCACTTTTTTGAGTCACCTATTTAGGACTTTTATCTCTACATTTTGCTTTTTATACTCATTAGCTTCATTTAAAATAATAGTTGTTTGCTTCCTCATATTTAAAAAATGAAGAAGAAGAAAAGAAAAAGATGGACTTTGTTTTTCTTTCCATAGAGATAAATGGTAGTTTTTATCTTTTGGCAAAGCTTTGAAGGTTAATGATAAAAGAAGTTACACACACTTCTTAGAAAAATAATTCCACCCGAGACATTTACTACCAACTTTGTGAAATTACAGCAGAAATGGATCCAGTTGATACAATTAGCAATAAGCATGAGCCATGCTGAAATGTTTGACCAGCATTCTGTAGTATAAAATCCGCAAATTTGTCTCCCCCTCTAAACAGCAGTGGTTAGGGGCGTGTGGGTGACTCAGTAGGTTAAGAGTCCGACTCTTGATTTTGGCTCAGGTCATGATCCCAGGGTGGTGGAATCAAACCCTGTGTCAGGCTCGGCAGAGTGGAGCCTGTCTAAATTCTCTCTCCCTCTGCCCCTCCCCTGCTCATGCTCTCTCACTCTCAAAAATAAATAAATAAACATTTTAAAAAGAAAAGAAAATAGCAGTGGTCATACTTTTCCTAGGTGTGCTCTAAATTGAGCTTTCAGCAATTTCAACAATAAGTGTATGGAAGTTTGGAGGGGGTTCTATAAAAAATCATCAAGATTTACTAAATAATGGGAGAAATTAAACTGTGAAGACAAGAAAATAGAAGGAATTTAGAAATGACTAGTTTAGAAAAAATAAAGTTGAAGAGTGCCTTTTATGGCCTTCAAACAAATGAGCAGATGTTAAAAATGACCAGTAACTTTCCCTTTCTATTAAAAATATACTTAGAAAATGTGTTTGGATTATTATGATGGAATTGGTTTGGAGAGCCGTAAGAACTTCTTGGTTATTCAGGTTGGTATATACCAAGAGAGTGGATATTGGAAGTTAGAGAGCAACCTTCATAGTAAAGCATTACAAATATACCAGCCACTTCATTTCTCTACCCTTGCTAGCGGGTAGGGTGTATGGACAAGTTCTCATTCACATCTCTAATTCCATAATGTTTTATATATTTGTTTATGTCACTTTTGGAGAACTATTACTGAAAACAATTTTAGTTTCACTCCTTATTTGTCTGATACTTTGTAATGCAATAAGACACATTACTTTTGCTTTTTGCTGATTTGCCATCTGCTTGGAGCTTTAAATGAATCAAAGCTTCACTGGAGCTATGTTGTGCATGTGCTTAGTGTTTTTGCACACAGTTGGGTTGTTTTGGGTTTTAATGACCTCTGTCTCCTCTGTTGTCTTATGGTCAGTTAATGGAACTCCCAGCAGCCAGCTGTCTACTCCTAAATCAACGAAATCCTCCAGCTCTTCCCCAACTAGCCCAGGAAGTTTCAGAGGATTAAAGGTATGAAATAGGATATATGGCATGTTTGTGTGGTTTTGTTGTTTTGAGATGCATAGTTTGGTAGTTTAATGTGTTCAAGGGCTCGGGTGTAATAACAAATCAAAAAGGAAAGAGTTTAGGATTTGGAGCCCGGAAGATCAGGGTTTGAATCCTTTGTTTTTCATCTTGTAATCTGGGTCATCTCACTTAACCCTTCTGAGCTCAAGTATTTCCATCACTAGAAAGGGACTAATAAGGTTGTGGTTAGGGTTGAATATATTGTGGTAAAGTATAATAAATGGTAGTTTTCCCATTATTATCAACATGGTTTGCAATGGGTAAGCCTTGGAGAACACTGTAATTCTTCTAACAATCTCATTTTGAATCATGAATTTAATATTGCTAGCTAACCTAATTTGACTTTGCAAAAGTCTAAAATAGAACAAAATACTAGCATGGTACTTATATACATATGTAGTAACATAAAAAGATATGTTCATTTTGATGAGAAGTTAGAAACAAATCTTGGGTTTTGACTGTGAGGTCCTAAAAATATAAATGGTAACTTAACATGATCAGCAGTTGGATTAATAGACATTTTGTCTAATAGAGAGGGAGAAGAATGATGAATGAAACCGTATTTGCAAAATTTCAACAACATTGATTTCCCTTAGTGGTTTTCAATCATTTAAATTTATAAGAGAAAATTTGCCTGGTAAAATAGCAGTAAATAACTTGGGTTGAAGATTGAAAGTTTCCTTTTGTAGAAACAATCAAATTATCTGCATTAAGAATACTGAAGTATACCTAGTGCCCTGTATGTATGCGTACGTGAACTTAATTCTCTTGGTGCTTTGGTGACATTGGGAAGATCTTCATTAGGAATACATTCTCCAAAGATGGTTTTGCCTAAACACTTCAAATATTGTCAGAGTGGTTTTCTTTACTTTTAAGGATGTTGAAAACATATTTTTCATTAGTAAAATGAATTGTAAGCACCCACCACCCCTGGGTGAGAACCTGCTGAGACTTCAGGGCAATGAGGATCATGGGCCCCCTACTTCTTGAAGGGCTCATTCTCCACCTGACACTAACTAAGGTTTGTCTGTCCTTTCCTGAGAATGTGTGAACACCCAAAGTGACCCTGCGTGATTCTTGTGTAAGTCACAGAGATCAAAAAGAGAAATTCCTTCTGGAAAAGGACAGCTTGTCTGTTTTTGTGCCTGCTTGCCTATGTGCGTTGGCAGAAATTGGACCAAGGCTGGCAGTAAGTTTGGGATCAGCGAGTACATAGCTGTCACCTGCCTCCAAGTGGTGGAAGCTCCTTCTCTTTATCAGAAGAACCAGGCATTTTCTGAGGTGCTAAACTGGCTGAGGTCAGCTTATAATATGATTTCAGTGGAATTCTTAACTGAATAATTGAGAAAGTGATATAAACTAAAAATCACTAATCAGCTAAGTATTTTCAACTCCCCCCCTCCATTTATTGTCCCCCAAATAGATAGGAGGTGCACTGTTTTTAATTTGAGTAACTTTCAAGAGAATTAAAGTAAAAATAATCAAAGTTCTTTCACTTCTTTTCTAATTCCACGTATTTTGTCATGTGTTAGAATAAAAGCAGGTGGCTTCTAGTGCTGGTAACTGTTAGCCTTAGGGCAGAGCCCACACAAGCTTCCAGTGAGTCATGTGAAGGCTGTCATGTCCTCCCCCAGACCATGGCTCTGGGCAGAGCCTCTGGCAGGTACCTGATTCTCTGCTTCCCTGGAGTTTCATTCATTTCCCTGTTTCTGTTATCTGTTGGTAGCCTTTGCTCCCGTCTTTCTTTTTGGCTCATCTTCAGCTGTGAGCCTAAGGTTGTTCCTTTTCATTGGTGCCACTTATGCTCAGAGTACACACCCACCCTACACACTTGCACACAAAGTCACACAAGATCACTTGTACTTCTGAAGTGGAGGTTTGTGGAATTTTAAAAACATAGTTGTTTTTCTGCTGAGACATGAAAGTTGCTCTCATCTCTCTGAGTGTATCAGAAATGGTATAGCAACCCCAGCACCTAGCACAGAGCTCCCTGCTCAGGATTACTTACTGGTACCTAAAGAGGTAAAGAAGATAAGAGAAATATTGGTTACTGCCAAGATGGAAAATGAGATTCTCTGTAAGATAAAGAGTAGTGGTCTTTCTGTTATTGCTGGGAGCCTCTGCCTTGTGTGAAAGGAGGTCCCCGTCCTTGGATTGCCCATGAGATTTACCTGGGGACCTGCACTCCAGTGAACACAGCCAGAAGGAAAGCAGCAGGCACAAAGCAGTTTATTAAGGTGGAGGCACACTCTCAAGTGGGAGAGCGCAGGCATGTTCTGTGAGGTGGAACCAGCCCCTAGGTTGCTTAGGGATTGGATATTATTGGGTCTTTCTGGGCAGGGAAGAGCTGGCGTGTACAGTGGGGTGATCTTTAGTGGAGGCTGCTTCCAATCATTTGGGGATTCCTCCTACAAGTTGAGAGGGAGAGTTTTTGACCCTATAAGGTTTGTATCTGGATGGTCATAGCAGTCTTTCTTGTGGAGGGGGGCAGTACCCTCAATGCAGATCCATTTAATGAGTCGAGAGGTTACCTGGAGCAGAAGCAGAAGAAGAGAGCCCATGCTCGGTACCTGTGGCTCTTGAACGGTCAGCCCCAAGGTCTTGGAAGTCACAAGGTCAGGATGTTGTGTCCCAGGCTTTTGATGTGTGACCTGTTTATCACCATCCTTGCCTTCAGGTCAAGGACTTTGGACTCTGGGTCCTGGCCTTCCTTCCAGTGTTCAGATCTGGCTTTTATGTAACATTTTCATGATCCCACCCCCATCCCTCCCAAACCTACTTTGTTTTGCACTACACTTGAGGCCTGTGAGCTTCACTCACAGCTTTGAGACCTCCCCTGTGTTTTCTTTCTATCTGTTAAATAAGGACATTTCATTTTAAATGCCCTCTAAAATGCTAGGATTATAGTTCTTTTAAGTTGACAAGAAACCCACCTAGGAAGCTGGGGAGTCTTTCTCTTCTCACTTTAAAGCTGATACAGAATTACCAAATTTTACATTAAATGTTAGCAGCTAAAGGAGTGTCTGCCACACTGATCAGCTTTTAGACCACAATGCCAAACTGCCGCCTGGGTCATTCCTTGTGGAAACCTTCTGTCATGACTGTCCCCAGCGATCTATGGTACTGGATATTGTCATAGGGATGAAGACCTGCCTTTGAAATACTGCAGCTTAGTCATGTTACTTACTGTACGAAATACACTGATTTTAATGTCTGTAAGCGCTAGTCAGCATCTGTCCACGTTTGCATTATTTTCTCTATTCAGTGACATTACAAATGGAGAATTACAGATAATTACCATGTGTTAGTGCTCTGCTTTTTTCTTCCTCTTCATTTACAAAGGCTTATTAAGATCAATTAAGAGGGATTGTCTGACAATGGAGGACTGTTTTTCATAGGCAGGAACTATTTATCCTGGTTAGAGGCTTTAATGGCTTTGGGGATAGATAATCTTTTTCCAGAGAATCAGAATTGACAAAAACAAGCAAACCACACCAGGACAGCATGTGTGGGAGCTGTCACTCCTATCTCTCTATCTGCCAGGATGAAGCTTTTGCCAGAATTTTTTTTTTTTTAATCTGGGTTTTGCTAAGTTGGGAATTAAGCAGAGTCAAGTCTAGATAAGCAGAATTTGATATTCTCTTAGAACCTCCCCATCTTTATGCAGTTTCTGAGAATCATTTTAGTGTTTTGGTGGGGACTTTGGATGAACCGGAAATGAAAATAGTCATATTGTGATGTTTAATCTCTGACCACAGAGTGTCCCTGGCTGTTTTTTGTTTGCTCATTGAAAAAGAGAAGTACAGAAGCAACCCACCTCTCCACAAAAAACTATTCACAGTTTCCCTGTAATACTCTTTGAGGAAGACATTTCTGCTCCATTCATGTGCATTTATAAAAGATCATGTTCTTTGAAGGGCTGGACCAAAGCCAAGAGAGGAAGCGAAGCTTTCTCCAGATTGTGAATTTTTTTTTTTTCAGGATGGAAGTGTAAGAAATAGGGTGGCAACCAAGCAATTGAGGTCCTTTTAAACCTAAAACTGAAAGATGTTACGGTAACTGAGAACTAGTTGTACTTCGATTATCCTTTTTTGGTATTGCTAGTTCCCTGAAACTTACAATGTGAAAACAAAATAATCTTAGATCTGTAGTTTCATCTTCATTTTATAGATGGGGAAACTGAGATTCAGAGATGTGAAGTAACATGCTCAGGGTCTCAATGGCCCCTTGGGATCTCTGATCCTTTCAGGGTCTCTGTCTCTAACCTCTGACTTTCCCTCCATTACTGGGGGAATCTCCTGAATGACTGCAGCCCAGGCATCTCAGGAGGAAGTTGGTATGATTATTATGGAAAAGCTGTGCACAGGTCTTTTAGGTGGGGTTAGTGCTGGGGATGGCTTTTTTACTGAGTATCTGGGTTTAGATATGCATAAATTCTCTGAATAAAAATGGGTTGAGATATCAGAAAAAGAATGGGGGTGGGGGTGGTTGGGGAAAAGGGAGAGGCAGTCCTGGGGTGGGGGAGAGGTAGATGAAAGGAGGTAGAAAGATAGAGAAGTACCTAGCACTTCTACGTGACCCCATGAAGCTTTAGTAAAATGACAAAGTTCACAAGAGGTTAGGGTTATTGGTTTTCTTTGAAAGCCAGAAATCGAGCTGAGTATTGTCAAGATTGACATAGGCTGGAACAAGATAGTGTAGTCCAGGCCCAGCAAACACATGGGTACCTGGATATGAGATAATGTTACGTGGTGGTCCTGTCATGGAAGCCACATTGCGAGGATAGTAGTGTAAATGCGGTTTGAAAACAGAGCCCATGCTTATCACCATTACTAGCCTTTAAGGACGCAGTGAGAAAGCAAGGCCAGTGTATTAAACAGATGACTAGAAACAACGTGGTTAGACAAAAAAGTCATAAAATGAGTTGCTAGGGCTACTTAGGAGGTCTCTATTAGACCATTTCCCCAAAACCTAGTCTGTAGGTAACAGAACTTGGTTTTCCTTTTGTATAGATTTAGGGAAACTGGCTTTCCTAGGACAAGACCACTGGTGGTGGTGGTCACCTGGGAAGGAGGTAGTTTTGCAGGCCAGAACCAAGCTGCCTTCATGACACATCAGGCTTTATCTTGACCCCAGGCTACCTACTACAGTCAGACACTTGGGCAAGCCCAAAGGCCTTTTTAGTAAGGCCAATTCATGCCAGGTTGTACTAGGCTTTTGTTCTTCTTTAGTCCTCCTTAATAATTAAAATTTTCTGTGAGTGTTTCAGTTTGAACCAGTTAAGCTAAAGGGAACCAAGACAAATCTCTTGCCCACTCAGGCCAGAGGATTAAGGCAGATGCGGCAACCCATAGTATGTAGTTACATAGAAGGACAGTATCAAAGAATGAAGCCCAGAGCTCATTTGTACTTAGATGCCTCCATTTGGAGAAGGACATAAGATAGTATAGAGGTTAAAGCATGAGCTCTGAAACTAGAGTTTCTGGGTTTGATCTTGGCTTGGCCACTCACTAGCTGTATGATCTCCAGTAAATCATATCACCCTTATCTGTGAGAAAAGGATTAATAGGACCTAGAGCACAGGGTTGACATTAATTAAATATAGGGAAAACGCTTAGAATAGTTTTGCTGTTCTTTCTTATTGTAAGTCTTGGGATTTCCAGGTTCAGTGTTCATATGAAGGAATTTTTACCTACAAAGAAAAAATTTAACAAGCAGTAGTATGTAAGAAGGGAAGAAGGGAGAAGTCAGACTTCAGATTGTATTACCTCCTCTGCTTTTCTCTCTTATGAATTGCCTTCCTGACTCTATCCTTCATCTCTGTTTTCCTGTCCTCTTTATATAGTCTGACTCCATTAGTACTCTGTGAGGCAACTTAGTAACAAGCTATCTCAAAATTTAGCACCTTAAAATAGCGATAAAAAATTATTGTCTCTGCCTGGATGGCACAACTGGTTAAGTAAGTGTCCAACTTTGGCTCAGGTCATGATCTCGCAGTTTGTGGGTTCGAGCCCCATGTTGGGCTCTGTGCTGACAGCTCAGAGCCTAGAGGGTGCTTCGGATTCTGTGTCTCCCTCTCTCTTTGTCCTTCCCCCCACTCACACTCTGTGTCTCTCTCTCTCTTTCTCTCTCTCAAAAATAAATAAACATTAAAAAAACTAAAATTATCGTCTTGCATAGTTCTTGTGGGTCAGGAATCCAGGAACAGTTTAACTGGGTGGCTCTGGCTTAAGATCTTTGATGAGCTTGTAGTCAAGGTGTGCACCAGAGCTAGTTACCTGAAGACCCTGCTGGGAATGGAGGACCCCCTTCCAAGGTGACTCACTCATGTGGTGGCAGGTTGGTGCTGGCTGTTGGCAGGATGCCTCAGTTCCTTGCCATGTGGACCTCTCCATAAGTTGGCTTGAGTATCCTCAGAACATGGCAGCTGGGTTTCTTCAAAGCATATGATCTAAAAGAGAATGCCATGCAGAAGCCCTCCTGTCTATAACCTAGTCTTGAAAGTCAGACGCCATCATTTCCATAAGAGCTTAGTAGTCACGTGTCAGCTCAGTTCTGCATGGGAAGGGTCTGTATTAGGGCATGAAAATCAGGAGGTGAGGCTCAGGGGAGCCATTTTGGAGGCCACGCCTATTCTCTCTGCTTTCGTCTCTTTATCAGCCACCAAAAATTTCTTTCTTAGGCTTCCCCTGTTCCCTCAATAGGTTCTGTCCATTCTCCTTTCTGAGGGCCACAAAAGTCTCTTTCAGTATCAATGTTGCTCCTTTTCTCTTCTCCCAGTCTTTTGTTCCTACTGATCACTCCCTGCCCATTCTTTTATCTCCCCTTCAAATTCTAGAATCCCACCACCACTGATGTTTTCTTCTTAATCCTCATCTTCCTCTTGTCCTCAGCCCATGATCTCCTGTTTCCTCTGCCCAAGCTCCTCAGAGTCCCTTCGATCTAGCTGATAACTTTCCCTGTGGGAATATTTTCTGTGCTTAAATCACAGCATTTTCTTTGGGACAGATAGGCAATAAAGAGTACTAAATGTGTCATCAGCTGCCAGATGGATGAAGAAAGCATTTCCCTGGAATTTCATTCATCACCCATGTCCCAGTTTAGGATTTTCAAGGCTGTAGTAACTCAAGGCTTCAGAGTCAGGGGCACATCTGTGGACACTGAGGGATAAAATGTCTCACATTTTGATGCTGAAGTGTATGCCCAGAGGCTGTCTACTGTGAGTATTCTTGTTGGTTGAAAGAAGAAAGGGGAAAAAAGAAAAAAAAGTACATTTGGAACACTATCCAACATCTTGAGATTATAAACCGTCTGATGTGCTGATATTTTATCTGATGATGTCTCCTGGGTCTGCTGGTGGTGAAAGATTTTCCAGATTTGTGAAGTGTGATGAAAGGGCTGGTAGTATCTCATACTGATTGGCAGAGCTAAAATGCAACTCTCTGACCTCCTGAACTTCAAAACTTCTTTTCGAAGCTGTGAAATGTAAATCCACAGTAGCTGCTGACCTTAGACGTTTTTGCTTTTCCCTGGAGCTTTGGTTTTTCTCTGGTATTTAAAGCTAGTTAATAATCTTCAGTACTGAGAGACTGACTACTTTTATACTTTTTATTACCCCGAAATGCTGGGTGGTGACTTCATCTCTGAATGTAATTGATTTTGTAGACAGAAACAAAAACAGAAGAGGGACTAAGCAGTTTTGAAGACTTCAGTGGCCTAACAAAATAAATCATCATTAAGAATCTCAGACTGTTTCAGGACGGCGATTTGCACATTGTGGTTGCTCAGTAAATAGAGGCATTTGGTGGATAAATCGCTCAACTGGGCTGAAGCCCACCTTTGTGGGGCTGGAGGGAGAGTTTGCCAAGCAAATCAGTGTATAAATAGGATCAATTTTAAGAATTTTATTTGAATATAAGCAACTCCTGTGTTAATCTTAAATGCTCCCTTATTCATGAAAGTGAGCCATTAGAAACTCTTCTTGGTAGTATATTAAAGATAATTGGATGGAATTAAGACTTAGACGTTGTAGCATTTAAATTGGTCTGTGCTGGTGACTGACTGTGGTAACTTCCATAGTTTGGGCTGAAGAGTCAGGCGCCTCTCCTAGCACCCTGGAATCCTAGAAATTGGTGAGACCTCACAGTGAAAGCATACAGACATTTTTAGCAGGTAGGCATGGTTTACCACATGTCTGTTGCTTAAAAATCCAGTAAGCAACAATTGGCATGAAAGGCTCACTCGTAAGGATATGCAGAGAATCTATGCCGGTTTTGATGGACCATGTGGTCGACTGAGATAGCAGGGATACTCAAAGGAACAGACAGCCCCTTTCAGAGACTGTTGAATTGTACATGTACAGGCTGTGTGTTCTCTGTAGCCGAAAAATTCACTATTTACCACTATTAACCAATCACAAATATCAAGCACCACTAATTTTGCCAAATGAAAACAAGTCTAAGGTATGGCTACAGATAAGAATACATTTTGTATATTACTAGCCTTTAGGTATTGATTCATATTAATTGTTCTCATATCTCATTACTAATAATGAAGTATTTCAGAGTGAATTATCACAAATCCAGTATAAACGTGATAAAGATTTCTTGTTTTTATTTTAATTCTTAAAATACAAATGTAATTAATCCAAATGTAATGGTGTTACATTAGTTTCAGGCATACAATATGATGAGTCAATAATTCTATTACATTAATCAATGTTCATCACAGTAAGTCTACTCTTAATCTCCTTTACCTATTTCACCCATTCCCCCACCAACCTCCCCTTTGGTAATCACCAGTTCTCTTTATTTGAGAGTCTGGGTTTTTTTTTTTTGTCTCTTTCTTTCTCCATTTGTTTTGTTTCTTAAATTCCATTTATGAGTGAAATCATATGGTATGTCTTTCTCTGACTTATCTCACTTAGCATTATACCCTCTAGATCCATCCATATTGTTGCAAGTGGCAATATTTCATTCTATGACCGAATAATATTCCATTGTGTATATATATACACTACATGTTCTTTATCCATTCATTTATCATAGATACTTGGGTTAATTCCATATCTTGGCTGTTGTTGTTAATGCTGCAGTAAACATAAGGATGTGTATATCTTTTTGACTTAGTGTTTTCATTTTCTTTGGGTATATACCCACTAGTGGAATTAATGGGTCATGGAGTAATTCTGTTGTTGTTGTTGTTGTTGTTGTTGTTGTTGTTAGAGACAGTGGGAGAGGGGCAGAGGGAGAGAGAGGGAATATTAAGCAGGTTGTATGCTCAGTGTGGAGCCTCATGCGGGGCTTGATCCCACAATCATGAGATCACAACCTCAGCTGAAATCAAAAGTTGGGCGGTCAACTGACTAAGCCACCTAAGTTCCCCTATTTTTAACTTTTTGAGGAATATCTATGTTTTTCACAGTGTCTGCACCAGCTTGCATTTCTACCAACAGTGAATGAGGGGTCCTTTTTCTCCACATCCTCACCAACACTTGTTTCTTGTGTTTTTTTATTTTAGCCATTCTGATAGGTGTGTGGTGATACCTCATTGCAGTTTTGATTTGCATTTCCCTGATGATTAGTGACATTGAACATCTTTTCTTGTGTCTGTTGGCCATCTGTATATCTTCTTTGGAAGATTTATGTTATTAAATGCATTTTTAATTTAGCATTTATTGTAATTCATACTGGCTTTCTTTTTTAATTGAATTGATGTTTTTAAAATATTAAATCCACAAAAATGATAATGGAAGTAAATCTATTTACAAGTAGTACCTAATATACTGACTTAAAAAAATCTTCAATACATTTCAGAGGTTATCTTTTTAAAGAAAAAAAAAATTTCTAAAGTTCTCTTTATATGAGGAAAGGCTGTGAATTGGTACATTATTTGAATAAATTACAAGGATGTGACTATAGTTCTGTAATCTGAAGCACATTCTAAATATACCACAATGAATATTTTAATGAGTGGGTCTTATACTGGGTGGCATCCCTATATTAATTTAATAGCCTTGGAGGACTTTGTGTTCTCAGAGGAGGGGACAGTGTGAGAATAGCCAAATAGCTCCTGGGCTCTGGAGTCAGATCTGGGTTTAGATTCTGACTCTGCATTTGCTGTGGCATTTGGGCAAGTTATATAACCTCTCTGAGTTTTGGTTTCTTCACATATCAATGGAGATTATAATACCTAATTCATAACATATAAAGTACTCATTTTAGGACTTGCCACAAAGTAGGCATTCAATAAACTGTAATAAATGTCTTCTTTCCTTTTCTTACAAAGAGAAAGTTGTTCTTTGGCAGTAGATAACTTGCAATGGTTAGATTGTTGGATGAGCGACAGAGAGAACTTAAGGTGGCTGAAGAATTAAAGTTGCTGCCAGAACCTTCCTCCAAAGAGGTTCTCAAACTTGGCCACACATTAGATCATCTGTGGAGCTCAAAAAAATACAGATACCCACACTCTACCCCAGGAATTCTTTACTCTGGGTTGCAACCCAGCAATAGAAGATGTCGGGTCATCCCAGGTGATCCTAATGTACAGCCAAGGCCAGAGAAACACTGCTTTACAGCAACAGACAGACCCTGAGGGTTATTCTGTTCTAGAGTATGAAAGTGTAAGAATTAGATTCCTAAGAAGGTTCTTGCGGACACAGAGTTTATTGCTGGCCAAGTTCGGCCCATAGCCTGATTTTCTAAATTCAGTTTTACTGGAACACAGTCACACACTCCGTTTACGTGTGGTCTGGGGCTGCTTTCATCCTACAATAGGAGAGCTGAGTAATTGTGATAGAGACCATACCACAAAGCCTAAAATATTACTCTGTAGCCTTTATTTTTAAAAGTTTGTTTGTTTATTGTTTATTTATTTTTGAGAGAGAGAATATGCACAAGCAGGGAAGGGCAGGGAGAGAGAAAGGCAGAGAATTCCAAGCAGGCTCCATGCTGTCAGTGCTGAGCCAGACATGGTGGGGCTCGACATGAGGCTTGAACCTGTGAATCTTGAGATCATGACCTGAGCTAAAGCTAAGAGCTGGACACTCAACCAACTGAGCTACCCAGGCACCCCTACTCTCTAGCCTTTTGCAGAAAATATTTCTGACCCCCGCAGTAGGCCAATTAAAAATTGAATCAGGGTGCCATTTCCCAAGATGCATCAAGAAAGTCGACTCATTATACAATATCTCCTAGATTCTGCTCAAGTGTTTCCTTTTATTAAAAGTCAGAATTAAATAGTGTCCAGCATTATACTCGAAACTCAATATGCTATATAATCCATTGATATAGTCATTTCTACTTTTTTTTGAGAACTGCCCATTTTTGAATAAAGCTTTACATTTTTAGTGTAGTACCTAATGTTTCTCTTTAAATTTTAAGTTTTGTGGAAGTTGTAACAATCTACTTACCAAAGAAATTTAACATAGGCCACTCTGACTTGATTTCTTACCTAAATGTAGAAAGCTGAAATGTTACTCATTTAGCATTTACTCAGTCAGCCATGAATGCTTTTTTTAATGGTGCTAGCAGTTGAGAACACCTGAGACTTTTTCTGCTCTATTTTCAAGTCTTTTCAAGTTTTTAAAAATTTTTTTTAAAAAATCTTTATTTATGTTTGAGAGAGAGAGAGAGAGAAACAGAGTGCAAGTTGGGAAGTAATGCAGAGAGAGGGAGACAGAAAGCGAAGCAGGCTCCAGGCTCTGAGCTGTCAGCACAGAGCCCGACATGGGCTCAAACATACGAATTATGAGATCATGACCTGAGCCGAAGTCGGATGTTTAACCGACTGAGCCACTCAGGTACCCCAAGTCTTTTAAAGTTTTCAGCAGAACTGAAAAAAATAGAAATAGACTCATAAGTACAGAGAACAAACTGGTGGTTGCCAGAAGGGAAGGGAATTGAGAGATGGTGAAATAGGTGAAGGAGATTAAGAGGTAAAGTATAAGCTAGGAAATATAGTCAATAATATTGTAATAACTCTGTATAATAACAGTAACTGTACTTGTCGTATTGAGCATTTTATAATGTATATAAATGTCAGATCACTATGTTGTACACATAAAGCTATTGTAATGTTGCACATCAACTATACTTCAGTTAAAAGAAAGAAAATATATATATATATATATATATATATATATATATATATATATCTTTCAAGTGCTTAACCTAGTGCTGTTCAGTAGAACATTCTGAGATGATGAGAGATGATGGGAAATGTCCATATCTGCATTGTCCAATACAGTAGTCACCAGACATGTGTGGCTGTTAGGCACCTGAAATATGGCTAGTGCAACTGAGGAACTGAATTTTCTTAAAAAGATAAGATAGAATAGAATAAAAAATAAATAAAATAAAATAAAATAAAATAAAATAAAATAAAATAAAATAAAATAAAATAAAAATGTTCTTAGCAGAAGCAGGTTCTTATGTGTTTCCTTTCCTTGGTTACTCATAAAAATGGACCTGCTGCTGCCAGATGGGGCCGTGGAGCCTGGTCACATAATGTTCTCAGCAACATCTCCATGGTCTTTTACATCCCCTTCCCTCCTTGACCAATCAGGGCCTCATTAGGAAACATGCCCCCCCTGACTCCCCACCCCTAAATATAATCACATCTTTTTGAACCAGTTAGTAATTATAGAAGATAATCTTGAAAGAGCCCAGATGCTGCCATCCATTTAGGCTTTATTGAGGAGGATCTCGCTAACATGAAGCATGTAGGCACTTCCTTTGTGCTGTCTCAGCATCATAGTTGCTGATGGAAGCATAAATGCTCATTAGCATTTTAAGAGATTTTAATAAAAATTGTTAGTTCGACAATAGGAATGGGACAGGTTTAATCAAGAACGCCAAATTTTAATCTCTCTGGTGCTAATTCAATCCTTGCTTCAATAAGAGAATAATTCTTAAGAGGGACAGGGAAATACATAAATTGTGCCTGGGAAACTGTGAATTTTGTAGTCCTAGCTTCATCCCCTGCATTTTCATTGCTCTTTGTCTGCATGCCTCTCAGGGCACTGGGAATGCTTTGCTTTATGCTGCACAATAGACACTTCACATTTGCCAGGGATCTGTCCAGGGATCTTGGTGAATACCCAGCTTTTCTTGTACCCTTGGAGCACCAAGTTTCATTGCTGGGGGGTCAAGTGAACTTAATCACTAGCTGTGTGATTCAAGCATTACAAGTCCAGATTCATGCCTTAGTAAAATGGCTGCCTCTCACAGGTGTTCAGAGTCCTTTGAAATCATAGAACCTTAGCAACCATTTCTTGGAATGAAGAGGTTTCCCAGAAAGGTTTTAAGCATGTACATGTGTCTCCTTATAAGATTGTAAACCTCTGGGCGGTGATGATCGTGTCCCTTCATCTTTATATTCTCTAACAATTCAGCCTAGATTATTGCTGAGGGAGGAAAGGAAAGCTGTTGCTGTGTCAAATCATGTCCCTGTCTATTCAGCTGTGCTGTAATAAAATGACTCCCCTTTGTGTTTTCATTTTCCAAGCTTTATTTTCAAATAAAGGAACATTATTCGGATAGGTAATTAGATATGTCACTCCTGTTAACTCTACAGAGGTTTTTGGTTTTGTTTTGGTAATTGCTTGACGTTTAGCACTTAAAAAAATTTCAGTTTGAGAGTTTTGAAAAATGCCCTTCTTGCCATCAGTATTTGCTAAGAAGTCTACACTTCCTGGTGATTTAGTGAAACCTTTGTCAGGTACTCCTGAAAGTATCATTTTATTGGGCCCCCCCTCACCACGGGCCACTTCCCCTGCTCAGGCTTCAGCCTAGGTCCTGCTCTCTTTAGTTACTAGGGAACCAGTTCCCACAGCTGCTCTGTCTCCTGGTCTCTTTCCTTGTTCTTTGCTGCCTCTGAATCCCAACATAAACCGTGTTTGCAATTGCTGGACTGTTACTGAATTCCTAGGATTCAGAATAGGTCAGTGTTGGGGGGCTAATCAAAACAAACACTGGGAAAGTTACAGTGGTTCACAGGAACTCAATTAGTAAACACTCTGAGGAGTCACTCATCCATGTGAAAATGTATATGTAGCTAAAAATGCCTGCATTTTAGTCCCTTCCAAGAGTTCCCTCTTAGAGAAGCCTTGAGTTAGAACACATCAGCTTTCAGTGAACCAAAATGTACTCAAATTAGCTCAAGAAAGGGGCTTGTTAGAAGAAAGCTATCTACTTCCAAGAGAGCTAAGCAAGCAGGCAGGTGTGGGGGAAGGCAGGCACAAAGGCAGGTCTGAGGACTTCAGCAGTGGCCGTGAGGCCTACATACTGCACACGTCCATAGGCTCAGAGTGTTTGAAGGAGAGATGGTTTCTGCTCAGCACCCAGGCCTGACTCAGCCAGCTGTGGCCTGAGGGTGTGGGGCTGCCCCATTCTGGGCTGTGAAATTTAGACATGCAGACAAGATGGTCACTGCCCCTGCTGTTTCCAGGTATTAACAGTCCCCCCTCCCCCATCACTGTAATCTAGGGGTGAGCAGTGATCAAAAGGGATCTTTCCAGGGCACATGGGTGTCTCAGTCACTCTTGATTTCAGTTCAGGTCACGATTTCATGGTTTGTGAGTTTGAGCCCCACATCAGGTTCTGTGCTGAAAGTGTGGAGCCTGCTTGGGATTCTCTCTCTGCCTCTCTCTCTCTGCCCCTCTCCCATTCATGCTGTCTTTGTCTCTCTCAAAATAAACTTCATTTAAAAATTTGTTTAGTGTTTATTTTTGAGAGAAAGGAAGACACAGAGTGCGAGCAGGGGAGGAGCAGAGAGAGAAGGAGACACAGAATCCGGAGCAGAACCAAGGTTCTGAACTGTCAGCACAGAGTCTGATGCAGTGCTCCAACTCACAGACCATGAAATCATGATCTGAGCCAAAGTCGGGCATTTAACTGACCGAGCCACCCAGGCACCCCAATAAATAAACTTTAAAAATAAAAAGGGATCTTTCCATTTATTTTTTGGGATATACTTTCTCCAAAATGACATTCTTCTTATCTTTATTCCGTTAAGAATTTGGCTGATATGAATTTTTTAAAGTTTTTTTTTAATGTTTATTCACTTTTGAGAGAGAGTGCAAGTGGGGGAGGGGTGGTAAGAGAGAGGGAGACACGGAATCCAAAGCTGAGCTGTCAGCACAGACCCTGACATGAGGCTTGAACTCACAAACCCTGAGATCATGACCTGAGCTGAAGTCAGATGCCTAACTGACTGAGCCACCCAGGCGCCCCTGGCTAATATGAATTTAATTTGGATCTCTTATTCACTTGACTGACCGTTTTCAGTCTACGAAGGGTTAGATTAGAAGAGGAATGAATTATGTAGCAAAAGAGCTCTTGTAGCCATTGTACATTCAGTAGTTGGAAAACATTTCTCAGTCACTGGATTCTAGGCTCTATGCTAGGTATTTTAAGGAAAGGTATACTAATAACTAATAACGACTTATATATAATATATATCACATATATGTAATATAATAATGACTAATAATTTATTATTTTGTACTTACTATATTTTAAGGAAAGGTATACTAATAACTAATAATGACTTAATTACATGTCAGTGAGTTGACACGCTAAATGTGTTTACATGTATGAGCCAATTTAAATTTACTTGCAAATCTTTGAGCTAGGAGCTGCTACTACCCCTATATTCAAAGTAGAAAATTAAGATTTAAGAAGTTTAAGCAACTTTAAAAAAAGATTCATTTAATGTATAAAATGCATGATAAAAAGTGGTGGGAAACAAATTGGATAGGTAGGTAGGGAGGCAAATCATGGGATTATCCTATTGGTGTTATTCTGTTGGTCACAAAGACCCACTGAGGTCTTAGATCGATCATAGGGGTCATACCAGAACTATGCTTGCAGAAGTTTCCTGGCAATCCTGTGTGGAATGTGGCTGAAACTGAAAGTAACTAAGGAGGCTTTTGATGAGGCTCCAGGAGAAGCCCGAGGAGGACCAGGACCGGCTTGGTAGCTGTGGAAACAGAACTGACTGAAGAACCTTGAGGTTTTCTTTTCGGCTTCCCTTTAAGCCGCCTCTCTGGGCTTTAGTTTTAAACAATCTACCTTTTAAACATTCTAACATAGAATACTGCTGATTCTGGAGTTGCTTTTCATTTCAGCAGGAAAAAAAAAACCAAAAAAACAAAACCAGGAGAAAACAAAAAGGCTAACATGTGAAAAACTTTGTCCTCCATTTACCTTGTGAGAAACAGAATGATTGAACTCCGAGGAGTCTGTGGATGGTGAAGTGTGAGCTGACTGTAGCGTTTTCAAGATAAAGGGTGGCCTGAAAGGGACCCTGCACGTACACACATTGCTACAGTTATTCTCCATGTCAGAGTGAAGGAGGCAGAACTTGTGAGAAGTATGGTTGCCACTCAGGGCAGGAGCTGACTGGTTGACTCTCAGAACTGCCTTCCCTTGGCCTTAGGTTTCCCAACAGGACATGCTGCTGCTGGTTTTACTGTCCACACAAGGTGTGGCTACATGGGATCTGAGGAAGCAGACCAATTTTTAATGCCTCTTATTCTTGAGACTCATATCTTATTCCAGAAGAGCTTCTGGATGATCCTATTCGAAGCAATGTGTATAAATCAGTATTGGGCTTTCCTGGGTTTTGAACCAAACTCAGTCTCAGCAAGGTTCTTACTTCATCCAGAGGAAGGGAGTAGGCCCTGTGTCGTTTGTGTTTTTGATCAGCAAATATTAAATCAGGATTGTGTGTACCAGGCACTGTGCTGCATACGGGAGATGCAGTGATGAATAAGGCACAGCCATTATGGGACAGAGGTACCAGGACAGCTTGGGCATTGAGGCAAGCAGGTATGCACAGCAGTACAAAAGATGTCAAAGAGGCTTCTCAGTATCTGGTAAGTCCTTTGACCTTGGAAGCTCCTGAAAGGAATCATTAAAGAAAGAAAGACAAAGTTCAAAGAGCAAAATTTGAGTTTAAAAGCCTACGAGCCCTTAGGGATAAAGAAAAAAAGAAAAAAATTCCCTAAGCATACGTAATAGTAAACATGGTATGAATAATATGAGTTTTTCTTTTTTTCTTTAAGTTTTATTTATTTTGAGAGACAGTTCTCATGAGCAGGGGAGGGACAGAGAGAGAGGGAAAGAAAATCCCAAGCAGGCTCTGGCCTGTCGGCACAGAGCCTGACGCGGGGCTTGAGCCCACGAAGCTGCCCGATCATGGCCTGGGCCAATCAATATTCAAAAACCAGACGCTTAACCGACTGAGCCACCCAGGCGCCCCTAATATGAGTTTTTTAATTCTTCTAAGGATTACAGATATTTTTGTGACTGGGAACTGCAGCGTCACTGAGTTGGAATCTGTCTTTTAGTTTTATCTTTTATTTCCCTCTGGTTCCTAGTAGTAAAAGTTTTTAACATGCTTAGGAGGAATTCTTGCTGTCTTGGGGTCAGTAAAGAAGAGGGTTGAGCCAGGGCTACACTCTGGATCCTGAAGCCACAGGAGGGTGTGGAAGGTGGTACAGTGCTGGGCATGGGGCTGGAGTTCAGAGAAGGGCTCCCCCTTAGGGCCCCCCCTGGGGTCGGCCACAGGGCGGTGGTGGGATCTGGGGACTCGGTGCCGACATTTCTTGGAATTACCTATATAGTTCCTTGTTCAGCGGTGGTTCCATGATAGTTTCCTTTACTTTATTCCCCTGAGGTCACAAGCAAAACAGTATCAAAGAGAATAACATACTGTCAAGTTTCCTGACATCCAGTCTGAATTGAAAATACTTTAAGGAAGAGATATGTTAATGGTGTGTGTGTGTGTGTGTGTGTGTGTGTGTGTGTGTGTGTGTATGTATGGAAGAGATGAGAAAGAGATGCCTCCTCTCGTCTTGTATCATTATATTTTTGCACAATATAAGCATCTTCTATTCTTTAAGGATTTGCTAGCTGAATATTTGTAAATTTATCCTGATAAGTAATGGTCACTCTCTTCTTTCAGCAGATTTCTGCACACGGCAGATCTTCTTCGAATGTAAATGGTGGACCTGAACTTGGTCGTTGCATGAGTCCTGAAGGTAGTCCTCAATCTGATGATTTCTTTTATACAGGAAGTTATCCATGTGAACTTGGTGGCCACCCAAAACCCAGTTGATGCTAAATTATAATCTTCCTAAACAGGGATGTAATCATGTCACCAATTAGCCTATTGAGCTGTAGTGGGTGGGAGTCACTACAAGATATATAAAGTTTCCTTGCTTCTAATTAAGCTAACCCAATTTCAGATTTTACACTTGGGCTTACGTATTTTTTTCCTTAGTGGCAGTCTGCTCACAAGTCCTACACATAGACTTTCTCTCAATTAGGTAGCAAAAGTATGTTTCTTCATTGGTTATTTGCTATGTGCTGGGCACTGGGGATGCATTGTAAAAGTAGTCATTTTAACCACTTTGTCCTCCTGCCTCTCCCCCTTCCCCTTTTTGAGAAGACTTGGAGGCATGAGTTAGCCTTCACAGGTATCCCAGCTGGGTGGAATTTTCTTTACTAGAAAATCCTGAGGAGAAATCTTAAAAATTTATGAGATTAAATCCCCACCATTGTCCCCTTCCCCTTTCTTGAGTGTTAACAGAAAAGTTTACAAAGCTTAGGTTAAGCTTCCTTTTTACTTATTTCAGCTGATGTTTGGGGAATTTGTTAGGTTTATTGATTATGTTTGTTTCAGATTCCACAGCAAGGTTAAAAGCAAATTGGTGATTCAGGTGTTCTCCTCAGAAGATACGCTTAGAAATTTCCTAATGATTCATCATTGACTTAGAAATGAATGCATTGCAATTTATTATTGCCCAGATATGTAGGAATCTAGATGAAATGCTGATGTGTTTGCTAGACTTTGCATTTATCCTTTTGTGCAGGTGTGAATGGAAACAGGTGCTCTGAATCATCAACTCTTCTTGAGAAATACAAAATTGGGAAGGTTATTGGTGATGGGAATTTTGCAGTAGTCAAGGAGTGCATGGACAGGTGAGGATAATCATTTGTTCACCGACACATACATTTCTTCCTTAGAGTCTATTCTTACTGAATGTATGAATAAAATGCCTTCCTGGGAAATCTCTATTTCCCCCTTTCTGGAAAAGTCTGCTGTTAGGATCAGCTGCTTTGTAAGTGCACAGGCAGTTTGACCAGAAAAAATACAGGTATACATACAGAATATGAAGTTGCTTTGTATGCAGTTGAGGTGAGAGATTTATCATTTAAAAAATAAATGTATATAGCACTTACCTGGGTCAGGCACTGTTCTCAGTTAATACTGAGTTGTTAATACTAGTAGTCAATACTTACTTGTTTATACTAGTAGTTCAGGATACATGAGCTCTGACTCTATTAAGATCAGAGTCAGCCAACTTTTGCCTATATTAAAATTATATTTTTGCTTATTCAGCTTCATTTTGTTTAAAGTCCTAAATTCTTAAATGGTAAGAAATCCATTCTTTTAAATTCCAGGCCTTTTTTAAACAATATAAAAACTGAAAAAGACTCAGATTAGAGTCTTTTTGTTTATAGACCAATGTCTGACCTGTTGTAAGTGGTAATTTTTATTATTTGTGGGGAATTTTCCAGAAAGTTGTAGGTACAGTTTTTCCGTTTCGCCAGTCTCCAGTGAAGCTTCGGTGCCCCTTGTAGAGGACGCTTCCCTGCCCTCTATGTTGTTTGACTTAGCCCTGGTGCACAGCTTGTCTCCCAGGTAACAAATTAAGCAGCTAAAATATGACCTCTGAAGACTCATTAGAAGTCTGAGTCCAGGGCGCCTGGGTGGCTCAGCTGGGTAAGCCTCCGAGTCTTGATTTTAGCTGAGGTCATGATCTTGTTGTTTCTGAGTTTGAGCCCCACATTGGACCCTCGCTGACAGCGCGGAGCCTGCTTGGGATTCTTTCTCTCCCTCTCTCTCTGCCCCTCCCCTGCACATGCTCTAGTGTGCATGCTCTCTCACTCTCAAATAAGTAAAATATATATTAAAAAAAAGAAATCTGAATCTGTGTTTGGTTTATGTTATGGAGAAGTAATTTAAATGAATGTTATTCTTTTAAGGTCAGCTTCATCAGTATGTACTTTGACTATGTGGCAAAAACAGCTGGACTTGAGAGAACTAATATATTCCAAGAATACTGCTATATTCTTTGTTGAAGTGTTTTCCTATTCTACAGGAAATTTTTTGGCGTGTTCAGATTAAATTATGTTAAAGGTGATTAAAAGTGAAATAACGACATCAACATTTGTATGTCCGAGTAAATGACCGATCTCTTTACTACCAGATATAAGCCTTGAAAGCTGTGGATAAAGTGACACCAGATGGAGTTTTGCTGAGAAATATATACTGAAAGTCTAGGGCTTTTTAATCATTAATAGATTATTGTAAAGATATATTGATAATAGAAAGTTCTCAGTTACTTTGATTCATTTTTCTTAATTTTATTCTGCCTCCTAAGAACACTATTTTGAAATTTTAGTATGGAAGAAGTTCCTTGTCCAACTCTGATGCAATGTAAGTATTTTTAATATGTGAGTTATTTAATAATATTATAATTAATATTTATAAAAGAAGATTGACAGGGTGACTTTGGATTTTTCTTTTTTAGGGGGAGTACCTTTCTCCCTGACCCCACTCAACATTGTTCCTGATGTACAGAGGAGGAAGCCAGTCCTTCTTCCCTGAATTTGTACTGTAGAGAAAATCAAGAATGATTGTATCTTTGATTTGTATCTTTAAATTGCCTTTCTCGGGGCGCCTGGGTGGCGCAGTCGGTTAAGCGTCCGACTTCAGCCAGGTCACGATCTCGCGGTCCGTGAGTTCGAGCCCCGCGTCAGGCTCTGGGCTGATGGCTCAGAGCCTGGAGCCTGTTTCCGATTCTGTGTCTCCCTCTCTCTCTGCCCCTCCCCCGTTCATGCTCTGTCTCTCTCTGTCCCAAAAATAAAAAAAAAAAAAAAAATAAATTGCCTTTCTCTGTTTGTTTCATAGGTCCACTGGAAAGGAATTTGCCCTGAAGATTATAGACAAAGCCAAATGTTGTGGAAAGGTACAGTATACATAAATGTTGTATCAAAGAAACTGAGAAACCTTGGTGTGAGGTGTTTGCTGGAATTTATGTGGACATTGACAAGGCTTTAACAGGAATAGGCCACTGATCAAAAATGGGGGAAGCACTATGAAGCTGGGGTTTTTGTTTGTTTGTTTTTGTTTTGTCCTGTCCTTGTTTCAAAAATTTAATCATAAAACAATAAATTGAGTTCATGTTGTCTTAGCTATCAAAAATGTAAGCTCTTTTCTTTGGGAGATGCCTATTTCCAAACCCAGCAATCCCCAGAAGAGGTATCAAGAACCGTGATGGGTCTAAGACTTTACCCTGCTTTCAAACTAACAAATTAGCCTGCTAGCTTTATGGATTCTAGCAGAAGACACCAGGTTGCTGGGTCAGTGACAGAAGACTTTATTCCTCATGGCACAAGAGGTGGCTTTGGTTCCCCGTAGCTCTCAAGTCCCACAAAAGTGATGCGGAAGGGCTGTGACAGTCGCTGTGCACACAAGATGTTTCCATCACAGTTGAGGGTCCTCAAGCTTAATAAACCCCCAGTCTTATGAAGGGGCTCCTACCAAACCTGTCCAAATCTTGCCCCAGAGGAGAACTTTATTTTTATTACCATGGTCAGGAACCAAATCTGTCCTCTACCTCAGAGGGAGACCCTAACTCTACCCTTGGGAAGATAGTTTGTCACAAAAGCTGATGAAGATGTGCAGAAACACCATGAAGAATTGTCCTCCCCGCCCCCCGACACCAGATGAACTTTTTTTCTCCTGTCCCACTCTCAAGCTGGGCTGGGAAAGATCAAATGATGAAGTGCTGCTGGAGTATTGCTAAGTTAATTATGTTTGAAAAATATTCTATAACAGGGATGACAAAGACTTTTTTAGATTACTTTCTGGTAGCATAGCATTTAAGAGAGCAAGTCTCTCGAACTCAGTAACACATGTGGCTATCTGAAATGTGGCTAGTCTGAACTGAAATGTAGATGTAAAATACACAGTAGACTTTTGAAGACTTAAAAAAAGAATGTGGTACCTCATTAATGTCTTTTGTATTTGACTGCATGTTGAAACAATAATACTTTGGAAAAATTGGGTTACATAAGTTATTTTATCTGCTTCCTTTTACATTTCTTAACGGGGATACGAGAAAATTTAGATTTGTATGTGTGGATCACATTATATTTCTGTTGAACAGTGTTGTTCTAGTGCCATATTGTATAAAGTTGAGTCTTGGTTCCATGCCTCTTTTTGTTCCGTTATCTTGGAAAAGTTACTTAATCCCTAAAATGTGGTTGTTAATAAAATCTAAGACACAAGGTCAGTATTAACTGAATTAAGATATGGAAAAAATGTAGAGAAGTATCGGTATATAGGAATTTGACACATATTAACTGTTAACATTATTAATATGCCACAGGAATTCAGAATTTATAATTAGGAGAATTTGAAGTGATAGTAGTAATGTTATATTTATGAAACTCGTAAACTAGTCTTAATTGGATTTGTATAAAATTGTGAATTCTTAACAAAAACCTTAAAGTATTATTATGGTGAAGTTTCAGAAAGGCAAAAGGCACATTTGTCAAACCTTTTTTTTTTTTTTTTTTCGCCACACTGTGACAGCTTATGAAGCTGAGGCTATCCAAAATCCCCCCCCCCTTTTCTTTGAAGAATAAGGTGTTTTTTTTACAGTTAATTTTTGTTAAGTAATTCTGTGTGCTTTTACTTGTTCTAACAATATTATTTAAATTTTTAACTGCAAAGCCTTTTCCCCAGATGCAAGTGTTGCTCTTTCTGGTATGGTGTGCTTTAGGCAGAATGTGTCATAATTTTGGGAGCCCAGTTCTAAACAACTGTATTATTCAAAAAAGTAAAATAATAATAATAATAATAATAATAATAATAATTGCTATGGTAGGGATATTGTTTACCTGATTAAACTTTAAGAAGCTGTTTTAGTAGTTGAGAAAAAGCTCTTTATATGCAAAAACTTTTAATCTGGTGCACTAAGTGTTGAGGCAAATGATTAGGTCACTTTAAACATTTGGATCTGTTTTTCCTTGTTATTAAATGTCATTCTTTTTTTTTTATAATTCATGATCATATACCCATTTGCATTCTTACATTTTGCTTATTTGAGCAACTATTTCAATATTGACTATATAAAATTATAATTTTATTTATTTATTTATTTATTTATTTAGACTTTTTTACAAAGTTTATTTTGAGAGAGTGAGAGAATCCCAAGTAGGCTCCATGCTGTCAGCGCAGAGCCCAATGTGTGGCTTGATCCTATGAACTGTGAGATCGTAACCTGAGCCAAAGTCAAGAGTCAGATGCTTAACCAACTGAGCTACCCATGCACCCCTAAAATTATAATTTTAGCCCTTGCTTTGTTCCAAATAAGTTGCTTTTTCCATTAAATATTACTTTTAGAAAAAAATGGTATAGATAATTTGTTTTTAAAAACAAAATTTAGAGGGTGGTATAGTGGAATTAGCTACTATTCTGTGGTATTGTCAGTTACCTCTGCTTTGTGGGTTGTACACAGAAAAATTAATAATGCTGACAATGATATTTGTGTTTTACTAAAATGTATAATCTATCTAGGCTTGGACATAGAAAAATTTTGCACATTACCTTTAATGCCTTGCTCAACAAGATATACCAGTTTCACTGATGAAAGAGATTCAGATTAAATAGCTTCCCAAAAGTCCCACAGAGGCAGAACAGTGATTGGAATTTTGTGCTAGTTGGTGCCATACCCTATTACGTTAGCCAGTCTGCCATGTTCCCTATCCAAGTTCAATTTATTCACTTGTTCACTTAATAAGAACCTGGGAAAAAAGTGTTTAACCTTTCTGGCCTTCTGTTTGCTTTTCTTTAATTTCCATATACATTGTTACATTGGTTTGCTCATGTTCCTAAAATTTTTTTTTTAATTTTTTTTTTTCAACGTTTATTTATTTTTGGGACAGAGAGAGACAGAGCATGAACGGGGGAGGGGCAGAGAGAGAGGGAGACACAGAATCGGAAACAGGCTCCAGGCCCTGAGCCATCAGCCCAGAGCCTGACGCGGGGCTCGAACTCACGGACCTCGAGATCGTGACCTGGCTGAAGTCGGACGCTTAACCGACTGCGCCACCCAGGCACCCCTCATGTTCCTAAAATTTAACGTGTATGCAGGAAACTGCTAGGAAGAGTGTAATTTAGCATATAAATTAATACCAGTTCTGTAGAGAATGTTAGGGGAGTTTGGAGGTAGCACATGAGAGAGAAGTTAGGTGACCGGTGAAGATGCCAGAGAGCAAGCATTCGAGCTGGGCGTCGAGCAGTGGGGAGGATTTCAATAGGCAGCAAGGAAAACCAGGAAAGCAAGGAAGCAAGGAAAGCCTTCCAGGTGGCCTGCATGGCCTGAGCAAGGGCACAGAGGATGGAAAATGTGTTAGGTGCTTCTAAGTAGGAGGTTATTGCAAGCCGTGCTGTGGGGCCACATTTATGGATGCTGTTGAGAAGGCTGTGATGTGTGTAAATTTAAGAATTCTTCCATATCTAGTGTCTAAATAATACTCATTCTAAATGATTATTTATTAAATTTGCACAGGGTATGAAGCTCTGAGCTTTCTGTTATGGTGCCGCATCCTTCGCTTGGGGATGCATCCTTCACTTCCCACAGTTATGTATTCATTATCTACATGTAATGGAACCTAGCGCAACGTAAACCCAAATGTATATTGTATTAGCTTCCTGAGACTGTTGGAATAAATTACCACAAACTTGGTGGCTTGTAACAGCAGGAATTTATTCTCTCACAGTTCTGGAGGCCAGAAGTCTGAAATCCATGCTCCCTTTGGTGCTCTAGAGGAAAATTTGTTCTTTGAGTAGCTTCTGGTGGCTGATGGCATTCCTTGGCTTGTGGCCACGTCGCTCCAACCTCTGCCTCTTGTCTTCACATCACTTTCTCTTCTATGTGTTTATTTTACCTCTTGTGTTTGTGAAATCTCCCTCTGTTTCCCTTCATAAGGACAATTGTGATGGTACCCAGATAGTCCAGAGTTATTTCCTTATTGCAGAATCCTTAATCACATCTGCAAAGACCCTTTCTCCAAATAAGGTACTATTTACAAGTTCCAGGGGTTAGGTCTTGGTATCTGTGGGTGGCCATCATTCAATCCACTCCATACATCTACCATGGAAATCACATGGGGTGATCTGAACATTTTCTCTCTCTTACTGTATTATCCTCAGCAATACTCATTAAGCAGTGTGGATACCACCTGGAAAGTCACCGTTGGCCAAGAGCAATGTGCAATGTGCTTATTTACTCAGGCATTTCACAACTATGCTCGTTGCTGGAGAGCAAGGTTGAACAGAAGCTTCCAGACAGCAGGATGAGAGCAGTGGTTGGAACAGTGGGAATTGAGGAAAGTAAGAACAGTGCCTCACTCAGCCATGGTTGAGTAGGGGAGTCTATTTAGAGGAGGAGAGGTCCAATCTAGACCTGAGGAATACATAGGAGTTCCCCCGAGGAGTGGAGGAGGTGGGTGGGAATTCCAGACAGAGAAAACTTTTGCAAATTTCTAGAGGTCCAAGTGAGAGATTGGTAATAGGGATAGAGGTGAAAGGATGGATTCAGAGGCTGTTGAGAAGGTCTCCTGGCAGGGATTTGGGATTGAGGGGCTGTTGGTAGCAGATGAGGGAAGGGCTTGGGGATTCCTGTCTGACTTGGACAGCCAAGTTCATTCAATGAGACGGAAGGCACAGGAGGAAAGGGCTGCTTTGTGGAGCTGGGGTGGGTGGAGACAAGATGATGAGTCTGGTTTGGGAGAGTTGTTTATTCCCTAATCCATTTCTCTCTCCACCCCCACTCCCCCTTTTATACATTAAAAACCACCACAGCCAAAGATAAGGTGGTATCCTTTGCCAAGTTAGCAGTTTTCTTTGTTATTTACTCTCACTCAGAACCATGGACCACTGCCATGAAATGATTCATATGTAAATTATTTGGAGTTAGAATCCTGAATCACTTAACATGAATAATGGTAGATGGCTGAATAATGTAAGTTCACTGCAGTTCAAGATAAAAGTGACGTTCATATTGCATTCAGAGATTTTTTTTCTGACAAATGTAATCTATAGAGTTTACACATTAGAAACAAAGATTACATGTGGGTTGCCTAAGAAATAGGAAGATGACATTTGGAAAGATTTTTATGGACTACTTTTGTTTTGCTTCTGATAATGATTAGTTTAAAAAGTGGATTGTTGGGGCGCCTGGGTGGCGCAGTCGGTTAAGCGTCCGACTTCAGCCAGGTCACGATCTCGCGGTCCGGGAGTTCGAGCCCCGCGTCGGGCTCTGGGCTGATGGCTCGGAGCCTGGAGCCTGTTTCCGATTCTGTGTCTCCCTCTCTCTCTGCCCCTCCCCTGTTCATGCTCTGTCTCTCTCTGTCCCAAAAATTAATAAACGTTGAAAAAAAAAATTAAAAAAAAAAAGTGGATTGTTCCTTCCTAGACAATTTTACAGGCATAGTTCAGAGGTTGGAATACAAAGGCTAACATCTCCCACATTCCAACAGAAACATTCACTGTGTGCTTAGAATACAAGCCATTGTGGAGGAGAGTACTGAAGCTGAGATAACACACAGTGGTGGAGAAAATGTTGCAGGACCTGCTCAGTGTTTCCAGTGTAACACTGCCAGTGGTCCTGGGGGAGGTTCCATGATGCAGAAAGTTCCCAAGAAGACTTTCTCTTGAGCCCTTTATTGAAAAAGATAACTTTTGAAAGGTGTAGTCTCCTTAGGTGGTAGACATCTTATTTTAACTCTAGTTTGAGAGAGCTCGTGGGGTACTGGTAATGGGGATTACCTTACATATGTCACTCTAAATTAGCATCACTAACAGAGCCTCTGAATAGAGGTAAATTTACAGACTCTTCCAACTTCAGGGCAGAACTGAAGTGATAGATCCATTTAGCCTGAAAACAAAATGCCTCTTTTACTGCGGTGGTAGTAACTCCTGTCATCTTGGCTTCATGTAGAGTGAATTAAGTGCATTTGCTCGCCTTTGCATGTTCACGAAAGTACATCTAACTCTGCTTGTTAGTGCAATAAAAGACAAGCCTGGCACAGATGATCCAGAGGCCTCTAAGTAAGTGAACAAATGTGGAGTGTTTGCTGAGTCTTTGTTTCTGTGTCCACAAGGAGTTGGCTGAGGGACCAGGGCACTGTCTGCTGCTTTGTGCTGTGGCTCTGTAACTTAGACATAGGAGTTGGGAAACAGGTAGGTGGCCCTGTCCCCAGCCTCCCAGCCATGGTGCGCTAGGGTCTGAGAACCGCCACTCTTCCCAGAAATTTGGGAGCATTTGCTGAGTCTCAGGCTGGGCATAGACTTCCCACCCCTGCTCATTAAGGGGTATAGATTCTCCTCCTTGCACAAAGTCTAGTGTGGTTCTGAGTTACACCGCAACTCAGTGTAATACACCTCTAGTTTCTGTCTTTTCAAGGAATCAAGTATTTTTAGCTTTGCAGCTGTCATTTTCACTTTGAAAAATTCTTTTTACTGAAGGATTCCTCTTTAAAAGGTTAGATATTGTGGAGCAGCTGGGTGGCTCAGTGGGTTGAGTGTCCGACTCTTGATCTCAGCTCAGGTCTTGATCTCAGGGTTGTGAGTTCAAGCCCCACCTTGGGCTCTGCACTGTGCATGAAGTCTACTTAAAATAATAATAATAATTAAAAAAAACAAGGTGATGTTGTGTAGCACAAAAAATGTGAGCTTGGATGTCAGAAACCTAGGTTTGCATTTACCTCAAAAGGCTGTTCTAAGGATAAAGTGTTAAGACATTACACAAGTACTTCGCAAAGCGACTGACAAATAGTGACTAGATTCCTAGTAAATGTTGCTTCTTTTCCTACTTCTGTTTAGCATTTGCACTGCCATTTGCCAACACGGACTGAGTGATTACTTGGACAAGCACGGGGCATTCAATGCTCAGGAAACACTCCACATGTGTGGGAGCTAGCACAGATATTCTGTGGATGCTATTCTTTTGTTATAATATGTACTTCATCTATTGTCAGAGTATTTGAGGTGGCTTAGAGTAAAATGATATGTACACATGGATGCGTGAAGATAAGACAAGAACCTAAATGATATCTTGACCTAGAGATAATTCTCTTACTGCAGTGGACACTAAATTTGGTTCTGAGATTCATGATAGCAAAGGCAAAAAGGACGATATGAGGGACATACACACACATATGGGTGTATACATATGTGTGCATGTAGGTAGCAAATGATATCTCTTAAACAGTAAGCTTTAGGTATAAGTTACATTTGAAAACCTAGAATGTGTCAGAGGGCAGTTAGTTAATTTCACAGAGCATATCCTAAATTCAAAGTAGTTCATTATTATAGCTACTGAGGATCAACAAATGTGATATTATTGAAATATTTTCATGTCTCATAATAAAGTAGAGCAATAGTTATACATGATTCATGGTTGGTATATCGAGAATAATTCCTTAATGCTGTGGGTAAACATTTTTGCTACAGTTGCTGATCCTGGCTGCATGACTCACAAGGATTGATAAGTAGTATTTTCAGGCAAGTGGTTAGAAATAAAATGAGAACCATGGTCCCTATGGTACTCTGTTTTCTGATTTCTGAAATACAAGATAATAAGGAACATCATTCTGGGGAATGATTCTATATCCAGCCATAGAGGAAAAACTTTTTTTTTCCCCTTTGTAAATTTCAACATGAAACTCAAATTCATATTAGTAATGGTTTAAAAACAACAAAAAATTTAATGCTCAAGTTGTATTCCATACACATGCAAATTTCCTTGTATACTTGATCTTAATTTTGAGTGTTACATTCACATTAAAAAAGTGGTTCCAGGGGCGCCTGGGTGGCGCAGTCGGTTAAGCGTCCGGCTTCAGCCAGGTCACGATCTCGCGGTCCGGGAGTTCGAGCCCCGCGTCGGGCTCTGGGCTGATGATGGCTCAGAGCCTGGAGCCTGTTTCTGATTCTGTGTCTCCCTCTCTCTCTGCCCCTCCCCTGTTCATGCTCTGTCTCTGTCCCAAAAATAAATAAACGTTGAAAAAAAAAATTAAAAAAAAAAAAAGTGGTTCCACATGAATCACAAAGCACAGTGCTGTGTGCCCAGGCTGCCAGTGTCATGACCTCTTAAGGTGTTGAAGAGATAAGAAGGCAGTATGTTTTATGTGCCAGGACAACACCATTGAGCCCTTTCAAGGGACGTTTTGAAGATAATCAGTTCCTTTTTGTTGGTGACAATGACACGTCACACTGACTTGTCCTGTCCCTATGGAAACCAGCTTGGCCAGGGTTTGGTTTGCTTTGCGCCAAGGGGGATGCTTCCCGTCTGCAGACTATGCACCCTCCAGGTTATAGAAATCAGGCAGATGGTTCTGTGGTGTCTGATCCACCTCTCTAACCCCTTCCTTTGACAGGAGCACCTGATTGAGAATGAAGTGTCAATCCTGCGCAGGGTGAAACATCCAAATATCATCATGCTGGTTGAAGAGATGGAAACAGCTACTGAGCTCTTTCTGGTGATGGAATTGGTCAAAGTAAGAGGATGGAGAGATGTCAGGAGATTTCATTGGTGCCAAATCCCAAGACTTAACCATGTTCTTGAAGGACCTAATTGGAAAAAATGATCTCCTACCTTGAAACTTTCATTATTTATCATCATTTTTCATGGCACTTATGTCATTTTTTCATCTGCTCCAGGCTGATGAACCTTCTTTGTTACCTTCACAGGATTGTCACTATTGACATTTTGCTGTGTTCTTTTTTATGTGTCCATTAGGGTGGGGATCTCTTTGATGCAATTACCTCTTCAACCAAGTACACTGAGAGAGATGGCAGTGCGATGGTGTACAACCTGGCCAACGCCCTCAGGTATCTTCATGGCCTCAGCATTGTGCACAGAGACATCAAGCCAGAGAACCTCTTGGTACGTCATCTCTGCTGTTTTTGTTCTAATTCATACCTCTCTCCCTTTAAAATGACATGATCTCATGCAAACAGTATCATTTCAGAGTCTATACCAATCCTGCAATAAGGGATTGAGAGAATTTAAATGAAGGGACTCAGCATGACTCAAGTTAGTGACCAGTGACCATAAAGCATTAGTGGATTTCTTGAATTGATATGTATTTCTGTATTTATTGTTTATCAGACATTAGAAAACACGTTTCCATTTACGTTTTTTTTTTAAAGTTTATTTATTTTGAGAGAGAAAGTGAGAGAAAGAAGGGGGCAGAGAGAGAGGAAGACAGGGAATCCCAAGCAGGCTCCACACTGACAGCACAGAACCTGTTGTGGGGCTTGAACCCATGAACTGTGAGATCATGACTTGAGCCAAAACCAAGAGTTGGTTGCTTAATGGACTGAGCTACCCAGGCACCCCACATTTACATCTATGTTTTGATTGATGGTACTGACTAAAGAAAGGTGAGAAGGAAAATTATTTCATGAGGTAAAAATTCTGAAGAATAAATCAGAGAATGAGAAGCTTATAGGAGGTGGAAGTAGAATATGACGGTTTGTTTACATGCAGAACAGAACTTTGGGAATAATTTAGTCCATTTATCTCAGCTTTACAGGTACAGAAATTGAGACTCAGATGTTGATTTTTCTTGTTTACAAGTCTTATTTGTCCCACTGTTCTACAGAAGAAAGTCTGTGGCACTTGGAGAGCCTCATAATCTGGTCCCAGTTTACCTTTTTAGTCTCTTCTCCTGTTACCGACCCTTCCCCACCCATCTGGCCAGAGTGACACTCACCTTCATGTCATATTTAGCACACTTCTATGGTGGCCTTAATAAACACAGCTTACTAATTGGGTTAATCTTTGTGTCCACATTGTAGAGGAATTTTAGAGAAGCTGATAAGGGACTTCTTCACACATTCCCCCCAGACACAAACAAGACCATTTTTTTCCCCTCTATTTCTACCTTTCAGGGCTGAGTATCATCATCATTACTGCTTAGGTGAGGTTATCTGAGTATTTTATATCATGATAATACAAACCCAAGTTTTCCTGTCCTTACTCATTAGACTGAACTTTATCAATACCATTACATATCATTGCTTATTTCCATACTGGTCTACATTTGAAATGCTACCTCTCCCAGCGATGTGGCAAATGTATTCATCTTATAAGGCACTGAGCAAAAGGCATGTCCTCTCTGATGTCATTCCTGACTCCCTGGACCGAGTCAGTCATGGCCACCTCTAGTTTTGCTCTACATGCCCTGATGTGGTGAGTTTATCATGTGCTTGTCTGTCTCCTTCTGTAGGTAAGCACCATTAAGGGCAAGGTATGTATCTTAATTATTTTTATGTCATCAGTGCCTTGGACAGTTTCAAGGAAGCACGCTGTGGTGGATGTGGAGTAAGTGGTTGTTGACTAACCATTGACAGTCACTTAGCTAGCTAGCAGTGAGCACCCACTCAAACACAGGTTTTTATAACTTGTCTCATACTTGTACTATACAAATAATTGTGGAAAGGAATATGCATTGATGTTTAGGATTTAAGGCCATCCTGGGGGCTTTCTGCTAATCCAGAGTATCCGTTTTCCTCTTTTGGTAATATCATTTGATGATTTCTGAGTATCCATTTAAAAGTATATGAGCTTTTTCCTTCCTGTCTTCTGCCTTGAGGAATTGTGTTCCATGTCTAGATTTTCCTCTTAGGGAAATAAATATCCCTTCTCTGTAAAACAGGATGTATGATGGACTTCGTTTTACGATCTCTAAGGAGGACTGGGCCTCAGGATAGAAGTGAGAATATGGTGTTCTCCCCTCAAAACAGTCTTCTCACCTGTTACAGGCCCAGGGTCCTCCACCAGGTGACGAAGGTTGGCCAGGGGCTTCACAAGCAACAGTGACAGGGCTTTTTCTGGCAGCGGCCAGATATAAATGCCATGGTATTAATGAGGATGCCTCCTTTATTTCTCCCTTCTGTCCATGGCCCACCTCACGCTGGTGGGTGCATGTACTGATGTTTTCTGAAAATACAGACCTGCAGGTCTCTAGGGACAATTGGTTTCTGTGGCACCAGCCCATTCTGTAGCTTTGAATGTTGAGGCCCTGTGAGGAAGGCAACTGAGGCATTAGTGAACTTGCCTGTAAACCAGGGAATGTGCATTTCCCAGCTCATTGATTCCACTCTCCCCTCCCATGTCTTCTCTCGTTTACTCACAATGTGTATACCATCTCAGAATCTGATACTGATACCTTATCCTCTTATCACGCATCAAAGGAAGAAAATATGATGGAGATGGGTGTCTCCAAGATGATGTGTCTCAGAATATAACCAAGAAATTGGAATCAACTTTGTTGTCTAGTCTAACTTGCCCTAGATGAGTCTTCACCCCTCTTCAAGACCTGCACCAGCCCCAGTGTGCTACCCAAAAGGGAAGGGAAGGAGGATATCTGGATGAGGCTAATGTGTGCTCTAAAAGGGTCAGGCTTTGGAAACCTTACCTGCACATATCTAAGTAAAATATGTACCTGCCATTGAAAATTGAACTAGACCACTCTGCAGATTCTAGATTGAGTCAGCAGGTCAGAATTGCCCTAGGATGAGAAAGTGCCATCGAGGCACTAGAAAGAAGTACACAGAGTGACCATCGGCCTCTCCCTACTCTAAAAATGAATTCCGTTTTTAAACAGCAGAGCATTCAGACATCTGATTTGCATCCCCTTCTCTGGTAGCGGTGTCATAATTTAAAACCCTGCCAGCAGAGATGTATGGGTCGGCGTGTCAGGGAGCACTGGGGTGGCCATTAATGCTGTGAGTTACAGCCTGGTGGTGCCCTGTCAGACTTAACTATGAGAGACCAGTGATAAATTCCGCTTTTCCGGGAGTTCTGGGGACCGAGGAGAGAAGAGGGTTGGTTTCTCCTATTTGAAGCCCTTCTAAATCATTATGTTGACATTTTATTTAGAGAACGTGCAGCGTTTACTCTGTATGTGGGATCTACATTCCTCACATTTTTAACTTTTGCATTCTGAGCGCAACTTTTGACAGAGCATCTCTCAGCTTGTGGTGGGGCATTTGAACACCACAGGGCTAGAATTCTCACAGTTGTGATTGCTTAAATTCACTCAGAATCTGCATAGGGGTGCAGGCTGCAGCCGGGGTTCTGCCAGGCCTACTCTCACTTTCAGACACAGAATCTGTTGCAGGATGGTGTAGTGGGATGGTAATGGTTTTGGTTGGAATCTCCACTTGGTAGCTACTAGTAACTTGAGTTCTCTATGCCTCAGTTTCCTCATCTGAAAAACACGGGTAACAGTTATTTTCCTAATCACCCAGGGGGGTGACTCAGGTCCAGTGAGATAATGTGTGGGAAAATATTGGCATCTCTGGAGTTCTGTGAGGATGTCAGTAACTGGGGAGAGAACTAAGCACACTGCCAGAACAGAAGGCCTTTCTCTGGGGTCCCTATGCATTTGTCCACCTCTTTTTTAAAATCATTCTCTGAAAGGAAAGCCATATGTGTTTATATGTCAGTGTCATTCTCTTAAAGCAGTGTACAAATGTGTGTCTATATCTGTAGATTTATAGATATTTTTTCCTGATTTGAAGAGAATCTCCAGCTAGTATTTGAAGTTTACTCATATTATCTTTCACATATTTGCCTCTGTGTCAAGTATTGGGGAGAAATGAATCAGATGAAATATTTTTCAGGCTTGTCTGCTCCTTATGACACTCCTCTTTAGATGTTTAGCTGAGGATAGGATGCCAGTTGCCCAGACATAATTCAGTGATTATAAACTGTTCAGTACCTTTCTGTTTATGCTTCTGCATCTGACTCTGAATTCCTTATAGGGGATATGAGAAATGGGGCTTCAGGGACTTCTGAGTGTCTACAGCAACCCTCAAATACCCATAGGCATTCCTAAATCGCATGTCGAAAGTAAACACTGTTTTTCAAAAAAATGTACCTAATGAGTGTATTTTAAATTTGCAAAAACAAAATAACAATGACATTAATAAAACTTTTTTTTTTTACTTTCATGATATAGACATTTAAAATTATAATGTTGCTTAGAATGTTCTTATCACTGCAATTACTTAGGGAATTTCTGAAGTCTGGGTTTCAGTAAATGCATCATAAATTCTAACTGTAATTCTCTGTATCAGATTGTTCTCGTTAATGTTTACATTAAACATAATGGATGGAAGGTCGTCCTTAGACCCTGGCATGACTGAGAACTTGGTTTCTGTTGCTTTAGGCTAAATCATTAGTAGCTTTGAATATGCCTCTGCTGAGTTGTGGCTGACTCAGAATGATAAATATCTGTGAGCCTCACCATTACTCCCATGAAACTTGAAAGTCATAAAGATGTATGCTGGGGATGTATACTTAGTACATAAATGTGGAAGCAGTTATTAAACACTATGGTGAAAAACATTCTTCTTTCACTGATGAGGGCATCACAGGTAAGGAAGGTATTTAAGTGCCATGCTTTTTAAATGCCTGTACAGATTGGGTATCGCTGACAAGGGGGAGCCCTGACGTGCTTGGTGCTTTTTAATGATGTCTATATAAATCACTCCCCCTCATTGAGTATCAGATTAATGGACAATGTTGTTAACATGCTTATCTTGAAAAAACATAATTTTCTAAATTTTTCATCCTTTAGTGAGTAAGCGGCTTGGGTGAGAATCTGGCTCAGTTCATAGTAATATGTGAGGAAAAACAAACTAAATAGGACTAAAATATAAAAATAGAGAAAGACATTACATTAGTAAATATTAGTTCTCTGCAGTTGCTCTTCTCTGAAATTCACTGTTTTCAGAATGGACATCCAAGAGATAAATAGGTTAAAGATTACATAGTTAAATCTAAAAACCATCTATTTAGAATGTGACTCTCAGACTTTTATCCCCAAAGGAGAATTTGCTTATGTATAAAATTTCCTGATTATAGAGCCAACACATGTTCATTGTAAATGTTTTAGAAACCAGTGAAAAGTATAAAGAACAAAGCTGAAGTAATCTTTGGTGTTACCACCTAGAAATAAACTGAACATTTGGGTGTGTTGTATTGAATATATAATTTTGAAGTTCTTTTTATGTAATATAGTGAATATTTTCCATAGGATTAGTACTTATTTGAAATGTGCTTATTAGTGACTGTATAGTATTTTATCATAGGAATGTTCCATGATTTATGAAGTCATTATCCTGTTAGCCATTTATGTTCCTTCCAGTTTTTAAAAACATAGATAAATTCTGAGATTAGTGGCTTTGTGTGTAACCTTTGGGTTCATCTGTATTCCCTTAGGGTTGGCTCTTAGAAGTAGATTTACTGGATCAAGGCTTATAAATAATTTAAAGAAATTTACATGTTGCTGAAATGTTTTCTAGGAAGATTGCTTCCATTTAAGCAAAAAGCACGCACGTCTTTACCAACTGTTTCCAGTATAATTAGTTGATTTCATCAGCCAGTCCTTCCAGGAAAAGGAAGGAACCTTCACTGAGCCCTGCTCTGAGCTTGGTATCTTGACACCACCCCTGTGAGTTAGGGACTAGTCTCATCCCACTTCACAGGTGAAGAACATGCACAGGGTGGTTTTTGAAGGTCACTCAACCAGAAAATGGCAGAGGTTATTCAGGCTCAGTCTGTTTGATCCCAAAGTTTACTTTCTTTCCAAACTTCCAAAGTTTTTCATTATGTGAAATTTATATTCATCATTGACTGTTCAGAGAACAAGTGTTGATTTTATTTTCTAAACATGACTGAGATTAAAGTCATGGTACAGGTAATAGACTCTCCCACCCTCCACCTTCCCAGGAGGAGTGTGGAGGACACAGTACAGGAGGGTTAACTCCAGGACAGTTAATAAACACCATTTCGGAGTCTCTCAAGTACTTCACACTCAGTGAGGACATAGTCAAGTTCCGTTTCCTGCTGTCTAGGCCACACTGGGTAAGCAGCTACCTACACCCCTAACTGCCGTGGCAGCATGCACACATATTCATTATACTCCTAGATAAGGAACTTTTTAAAAAATTATTTATTTATTTTGACAGAGAGAGAAAGAATCCCAAGCAAGCTCTGTACTGTCTGCACAGAGTCCAACACAGGGCTCAAAATCACGAACCATGAGATCATGCCCTGAGCTGAAGTTGGACACTTAATCAACTGAGCCATCCAGATGTCCCAAGATAAGGAACTTTTTACATAGATGGAAGATACTGTCTTCTGTATTTCACACAATCATGCAAAATGTCTAAAGAAAACTTAGAACTTTAGAGCATCAGAAGTAAACAATGGTATTATTATCAACAAGGAGAGATTTTTTTTTTTTAACTTATTAATCAATGTTGTTTCTATCTAGTTCCAAGGGCCCCTTTGGAATCATTGAGAAAAGAAACTACTTCTGATTATTGGCTGGTTTCTGTTCCAGGTGTGTGAATATCCTGATGGAACCAAGTCCTTGAAGCTGGGAGACTTTGGTCTGGCCACTGTGGTGGAAGGCCCTTTATACACAGTCTGTGGCACACCAACTTATGTGGCTCCAGAAATAATTGCTGAAACCGGGTAAGACTCCTGGTGGCTTTGGTTAGTACTTGAACTTTGGTGGAAAAAGGTATGTTTTGCTGCTGGGGCTGCTGTGTATTCACACTCCTCCTGGGAAGGTGGAGGGTGGGAGAGTCTATTACCTGCACCATGACTTTAATCTCAGGAACTGAGGTGTGTGCTTCTGTGTCCAGGAGCTCTAGGCCTGGACTTTTGTCCCAGGGCCAGTCTTGGAAATATGGCAACAGTTCCCAATATTGTGGTTAGCTCCGGAGAAGAGTAGATGTCCCTGTCCAAAGGGCAGTTAATTCCTTTGTGTGAAATGAGTGGTTTGACACAGAGGAAGCCCTTTGTCATAACAAACAAAGGCAACTACTCCAGTAATTTGGAGGGTTCCTGGGAGTAATATCATTATTTCTTCCCTCCACCCACTTTGTTTTCTCAGCTATGGCCTGAAGGTGGATATTTGGGCGGCAGGCGTGATCACATACATACTTCTCTGTGGATTCCCTCCATTCCGAAGGTCAGTGGTTCTTTGAGTAACAATATCTGAATTGTAAACTCTCCCTTTGGTCAGGAAGCAGGCATTCTCATCCTGGCAATCAGGACCAGAATCTGGTCAATAAAAATGTCAGTTAAGGAGTGCCTGGGTGGCTCAGTTGGTCAGGCAGCCGACTTCAGCTCAGGTCATGAACTTTAAAAAAAAAAAAAAATTAAAAAAATGTCAGTTAAAAATTATATAAACATACCTTTTACTTTTTTTCTTAATTTACAACCTATTAATGGATATTCCTTGACCACACTTCTGATGTGAGGTCAAGGCCTTTGTTTGGTATATGGTCCTCTGAATTTCTTGTCACTCTTCTGTAAAACACACCAAATCATCCAATGTGTACAATATCCATTCTCAGTCTTTTTCAAGTGGAGTGAGATTTAAAGATCTTTATGAAGCAGTCTGATCCTTCTAGGTAAACAAACCTTTTCCCGGTTTTTTTTCTTCCAATTTTTTTAATGTTTATTTTTGAGAGCGAGCGAGCAAGCAGAAGTCGGGAGGGGCAGAGAGAGAGGAAGACAGAATCTGAAGCTGACTCCAGGCTCTGCGCTGTCAGCACAGAGCCCATCACGGGGCTCGAACACATGAACTGTGAGATCATGACCTGAGCCAAAGTTGGACACTTAACTGACTGAGCCACTGACGCGCCTCCTTTTCCAGTTCTTAATAGTCATTTCTCCTGTTTAATTTGACAGCAGGGTTTTTTTTTTTTTTAACAACTCACCTTCCAAAGCTTTCAACCTAGTTCTCATAGAAACAGTGAACTCTTTCTTTTTAAATTAATTCTATCTGTTCACATAATATTTCACATAATATTTAATGAAATTTAAATTAATTCTATATGTTCACATAATATTACAAATACTTTCAGCATAAATAGGCCTGGGAACAAATAGAGACTGATTCTTGGTAATCACGTATCTCACCTAGGGTGGTGGGGGGGCAGAGGTGGCCACACACAGGTGTCAGAATGTGTGACAGCGGGCATAGAGCATACCCAGTACCCCAGTACTGTGAACATGAGAGAGTGTAGGGCTTTGGCCACAGGGCCTCTTTTGATCTGTCCCATCTCCCTCTTTGGAGCAAATGAATGACTTGGGAATAGAAGTTCATCTAATGATGCAACTTTGATTTTCTTATGTATCTTCTTGAGTTCTCGTTTCACTTTAATCTCTGTTATTGTTCATTTTACAACTACTGTTGAGTAGCTACTGTGTGCCAGGCACTATTCTAGGTGTCAGGGATCAAATGTAAAGCGTATTCTCTGATGTCTTATTTATGGTGTTGTACTTCATCAGTAAGTTCAATACATTTAATTTGCTGCCTCTCCCCCAACATTTTATTATAAAGCTTTCAAACCTACAAAAAAGTTGAAAGATATATGTTTTTTAAATGATAATTTTCAATTGATTTGAACAAGTTTTCTTTTTACTGACATTACAGTAAACACAAGAGTGACACAGAGATGTCAGTTTCTACTTTTGAGAGCCTTATGGTGTAAAGACACCCATCACCAGAATATTGATCAAGAAGAATAAATTGAGTATGAGGGTATGCTTATTTCAGGGCTGGAAATCACAAAGGTTAAGTGAAACGTAGAGCATTTGAGTGGGACCTTGTCCTTGTGGCTAGGATTGGGTTTCTGCAGTGGGAAGCTCTTGCCATCTGGCCGTTAAATCATGGTCTTCCTTCAAAGCCATTGCTTAGGTGGGTTACACAGACTATAGGATTACTGCACTATTGGCCAGCTTTTGCTGAACAGTTAACTACTCCAAAGGTTAGAGCTGTCAGTCAGTTCTGTGGATTTATTGGGCAGTTCTTCTGATCTGGGCTGGCTAATTGGGACTTGATGGTTTAGTGTGGCATCACTCACATGCCTGGTAGTTCGCTCAGGGTCAGCTGGGACAACAGATAAGACTTGGTCAAGTGCCTTTCAGCATTCAATGGGCTAACCTTGGTTTCACATGATGGTGGATACAGGATCCCCAAAAGCAGCCAGAGAGGGCAAGTTCCTTTGCTCAACCACTTTCCAAGTGTCCACTTGACACACATTTGCTGATTGATGTCCCATTGACCAAATGAAGTCAAATAGAGTAAATGTGAGAGAAGATTAAGCAGGTATGTACATGGAGTGGAATAATTTGTGGTCATTTTTACGGTTCCATTGTGTTCTGGCTGGTTTTAGTGATGATTTGTTTGGGGAACTAGTTAAGTGAAGGGGGTAGTTTTGTTGCCAAGTGATCATGGGGCCTGTTATAGCAGAGTTTCCATCCTTGGTTAACCCAAGTTGAGATCAGTTGGAAAGGGGTTATCAGGGATCAGTTTAGAGGAATGTGTGCTCACAACTCCCTCTAGTGTTTCCACATGCCAGTGCAGTCTGTGGGTTTGTTATTTGATTTTGCTTTTTGCTTTTAACCAAAAGCAAGACTGAGACTCAGATTGAACAGTATGTATCTATTGTGACTTGTTTCTCACTGCATGGCAGCTTCTTTGTGGGAACTGGAGGTAAGTATGTGGCTAATTAAAAGCAATAAAGCTACCTTTTGAAAGCTGTTGACTTATATGTTATATTCAGAAGCTGGTCCTACAACCACCGTATTAGTTATTGCCTAAGCAAGTCTGATCTTGGGGCCACTGACAAAACGTAATATTTGCATGATAATTTTGTTTTTCTGAAACATGCACTTATACCTCCCATAAGCTAAATGTTTAAACATCATTTTGTGAGGTAGCTTACAACATTTTCAAGTTACCTCATCAGACAACTGTTTAACAACTTGGCATTGAAAAGAAGGAATGTGCTCAAACTCCTGTTGTTTTCCAGGTTTTTCTTAATGTACATTTTTAAACTTACAGCACCTTGATCCATGAGCTGTATTGTTTTAAGATTTTAAAGTGCCCTGAACATCTCAGCCCAATTGTCGAAGTGTAAATGTGTAAATAAGTCCAGTGTAGATTTAATCAGAGTGGCTTTTACTACGTGACTACTTAGAAGGATAAATTAGCTTTCTGTTCTTCTACTGAGGGAAGCTTGAAATGCTCAAAGTGCTTGCAGTTCACAGCATGGATCCTTTAGGTGACTTCTTATTGCTGGGACCCCCTAGGCTTTTGTTTGTTGACTCAGACTATTTTGCCAAGAACCTAAATAACTTGCTGCAGTTACACTTCCAACTTTTTAGCTGTTTATGAACAAAATAAAAGTCCTGTATGTTAACAAAATATAAGCTATTTGCTATTCCAGGAAAGAAAAAGAAGATGAGTAATAGAGAGGGGTGGCTAAAAGCAACGGTTCTGGAAATGGGTGGTTTTTAACATCTTTTTCTAACATTTTCTCCTGGAGAGTTGAGCTGAGTTCAGTCAGTAGGGAAATAACAGTGAAAAAGAAAACATCAGACAACCTAGAAAGAGTTTGTGCAGGCTCATAGAAAAACACTTTCCAGGAGGGCAGTGGGAATCGCTTGCCTTACCTGGTTGTCTGGCCTGACTTTTGCTACTCATTCGATGTGCCTCTTGACCCAGACTTCATGAACTGGCAGATGTCAATTCAGCTGGGCTTGTTGAGATGTCCTGAGTATTCGCAAAAGCCCACAGACTCTGCAGGCCTACCTTGGAGATGTTGCGAGAGTGGTTCCAGACCACCGCAATAAAGCAAATACCACAGTAAAAACAAGTCCAATGAATTTTTTGGTTTCCCAGTACAAATAAAGGTTATGTTCACACTGTACTGTAGTCTGTTAAGCGTGCAGCAGCATTATGTCTAAAAAAACAATGTGCGTACGTTAATTAAAAGATGCTTTACTAAAAAAAAAAAAAAAAAATAGTAGAGGTCCCTGGCTGGCTCAGTTAGTGGGGCATGGGACTCTTGATCTCAGGGTTGTGAGTTTAAGCCCCAGGCTGGGCATGGAGCCTATTTAAAAATAATAATTAATAATATAACAGTAAAATAAAAAGTACTTTATTGCTAAAAAATGCTAACCGTCAATTTGAGCTTTAGTGAGTTGTAATCAAGGATCACAAATCACCATAACTAACAGATTAATGATGAAACAGTTTGAAATATTGCGAGAATTACCAAAATGTAACAGATGCAAAGTGAGCAGATGCTGTTGGAAAATGGTACTGATGGACATGCTCCCTGCAGCATTGCCACAAACCTTCACCTTGTAAAAAAGAGTACAATTATCTGCAAAGTACAGTAAAGGGAAGCAGAAATAAAACGAAGTTTGCCTGTCCTCTTTTTCATTAAAGGTGTAGGGTAGTCACATCACACAGCCCCAGAATTTGTCCCTAGGCACTGCCCCAAATGACCTGTTTCTGTGGACACCACACTTGCTCACTCTGGGAGAGCAGTTAACATGACTAGGCTTACGTCTAGAAGGCCGGGTGGGGTCTCATGTGAGTCCTCTGCACAGCAGGCTGCAGGGGCCCTGTTGGCAACTCCAAGGCAGATGGTGCACACTGAGACTGGACTTCCACTCCTGGATTTTCATCTTGACTCCAGCGGCTTACCTTGAGGTTTCCACTAGGGCTTTGTAATGAGTGGCCTAGAAGGCTAATGATTTTGTTTTCACTCAGCCGTTGATGCACCCACCAAGTAAGGGGGAGGTGGGGCTCTGTAGAGGGCTGTGGCTCTGTGTTCCAGGAGACGGTGACATCCAGCTTCCTGAATGTTTCCCAGCAGTGTTTTTACGTTTCTGTGTACCTTGCCTCAAAAGTCAAGACATTATGTTTCAGTAGGCACCAGCTGTATGTGCAGGAGCACCTCTGAGGGTAGCACAGTTAGGTACGGGCTGAGGAAGGATGCCCACCCTGGGAGGGCAGCAACATCACTTCACCTCAGTCTTTGTGGTTCTAGTCGCTCTTCTTGGATGGGCTCTTTTTTTTTTTTTTTTTTTTTGCAGATTGAGCTTAAGTGAAAGTCAAGTTCCAATGGGGAGCTAATTATGTCATGAATATTTTATCCAGATTCTGGACTCCTTATGACTCTTTCATCTCTTGGCTTGTTTCACTGCTCTTGGCTCTTTTATTGGAAAAGTAGAAAGAGGAAGGGCAAGGAGAGCTGACTCAGGTTTGTTACTTTTCCACTCTGATCGCCATGAGAGATTAAGTGAGGCAGATGTTTTTTTCTGAAATGAGGATTTACGTTATTTGTGGATTCCATATTTTTCTTGAGTCCTTTTTTTCTTTGGCAGAATATATACATTATTACCTTTTAACCATTTTTAAATTTACAATTGTTTTTAACATTTACTTATTTTTGAGGGACAGAAACAGTGCAAGTGGGGAGAGGGGCAGAGGGAGACACAGAATCTGAAGCAAGCTCCAGGCTCTGAGCTGCCAGGGCAGGGCCCAATGTGGGGGCTTGAACTCACTAACTGTGAGATCATGACCTAAGCCAAAATCGGAAGCTTAACGGACTGAGCCACCCAGGTGCCCCTAAATGTACAGTTTTAATGGCATGAAGTACATTCATAGTATTGTGCAGCCATCACCACCGTCCGTCTCCAGAATTACTGCCTTTTCTCAAGCTGAAACAAGTTTCTTGAACCTTGTGTCCTCTCTTTCCCTGATACCCAGGCCTATGGATATGTTCTTTAGCTCATCATCTAAAAGGAAAAAATGTGTCATAACAAATACAATTGAGATATGAAATGCCCAAGCCAAGAGACTGGACTCCTCACCCCATTCTTCCTGTGAGCATTTTGTTGAAAACTGTATGGTAACTTTGATTTTTCTTCTATTCCTTTGTCACTGACTTAGTGAGAACAATCTCCAGGAAGATCTCTTTGACCAGATCTTGGCTGGGAAGCTGGAGTTTCCAGCCCCCTACTGGGATAACATCACAGACTCAGCAAAGGTACCCATCTGGGTTTGTTTCCATGGGTTACGTTGTGTCAAGGGGCCCTCGTCTGCCGTGTGAGGCTGTTGCAGCTCTTGGAATCGAGCTCCAGGTCTGGCTTGACTTTTAATGTGTTTCTTCTTTAAGTTCATCCCACAGTATAGTCTCTGGAACTCGTAGGCACATTCTGAAGCTGGACTGGCTGTCTTCCCAATTTGCCCCTGCCACCCTCCTGCGTTCCTCTAAGCCCTAAACATGCGTTCTTTCATTTATTTAAGAAATATGTATTGGACACCCATCAGAATGTGGGAATGAGACATACTGACTTGCCAAAAGGAACAATACTGTGGTTTTTACACTGCGGAATGATGATAATAACCAGAACTCTTAGGAGAGAACATCTTGGTTTAATGTAGACCCAGGAGAGACCTTCTCTTCTCTCACACTGGTGCTGCCCTGAGGCAGTCGTGTCTGTGTGATTGCCTGGTAGGGCAATAGGAATGTAGGTGATAATAGCTTCTAAGGTGAAATGGCTGAGCAGCTGTGTTGGCTGGTTCTTTGAAGTACTTAGTGCAAGCTCAGATATCTGTGTTTATGCTGGAAGTCCCCCACCTCGCCTCCTCTATACTCTTCTTTATTTCGTTCCAGGAATTAATCAGTCAAATGCTTCAGGTAAACGTTGAAGCTCGGTGTACTGCAGGAGAAATCCTGAGCCACCCCTGGGTGTCAGTAAGTACCCACGTTCTCGGGGAAGGAACATCTGTAAGTTCCATGACCACCAGCCTGCTTCTCCACCGTGGCTTTTGCACATGCAGAGCTCTGCATCCAAGTTCCATGGCAGATGAAATGTCTGTTTTCTCTCATGAGCAAGTAGCATGAAGGTAGCTCTCTGGGAGAAGGCACTTGGCATGAGGATCTCGGAGTATTTGATCCTGCTCTGTGAGTGACCTGGGCAAGTCACTGTCCCTTTCTGGACCTCACTTTCCTCCTCTACAAAATGAAAGGATTGGTTGGGATGCGCTCTCAGGAGCCTTTCAGCTTTTGCCTTCTATACTTACGGGATTTGAGAGTTTTCAGGATTTTCCCAGAGATGAGCATGTTTCAGACGCTGATCCCCATGTCTTTATGGCACATGGTCGTAGGAGATCTCCTGCTGAGAGTAAGGAGGCTGAGACATAGTCCCTTCTGGAGCCTAGTAGAGGGGGTGTGACATTGACCAGAGTTTGTCTGGGCTTGGTGGTACCTCTGGGTTTAGGGTAAATGTGATCCATTAAGTGGTGCTGGTGGGAGAGTTTGCATTTACCTTATTCCCAAAGACTCCATGAGAGTGAGGTTAATGTACTTAGCCATGGCCTCTGGCCTACTTGTGGGGGAGTGGTGGCCCCCTGCACCCCTCCACTATCTCTGTGGGGTCCCACACATCCTGACATGAGGGTTCAGCCTCTCTGGATCCTGCCAAGTGACTTAGGTCTTGGACCAAGTAGCTGAGATGCCACATTTCTTTATGAGCGATAAAGACTAACAACTAAGTGAATTCTTGATCAAAATAATAAACTCTTCATTAATTTTGGTGTTTCCATGGGAGGGATCTGTACTAAACTCTGTGGGATTTGTGCCTTGGGGACAGAGTCTTAGAAGCCTGAAGAGTGTCTTCCTTCACGTTCTCAGAGACTGGTGCTCTCTACTTGGCCTGATTGAGGCTTAAGGAGCAAAGGGAATGACTTGGGGTCTTCCTGAGGACATAGGACTGCTAAACGGCAGTAATTGTTCCCCTAACCTTGTGGTGAAAATCAGTCCTGTTAGGAAGAGATGGTGGGGCGAGGGTGACTATTCAGGAAAAGCCAACGTAGACCTGAGAATCTGAAACCATTGTATTTGATTCTTTTCTGTAGGATGATGCCTCCCAGGAGAATAATATGCAAGCTGAAGTAACAGGTAAACTCAAACAGCACTTTAATAATGCGCTCCCCAAACAGAACAGCACCACCACCGGGGTCTCGGTTATCATGGTAAGTGGAAGGCACTCTGTTCTGCCCTTGGAAAGCTGAAGTGTCGGGCCTGACTGCTCGGTGGACTTTGAGTCTTTAGAAGTGAATAGCGAGGTTCCCTCACATGGAAGTCCGCACCTTCCATGTTCCTCTTTGCTTTTCAAGATTGGCTTGGCACGTGGAGTGCACCCATCTGGCCGACTCCCAGGCCTCGAGTTCTGGGGTAGGGGGCTGTGCAGGTACCAGCAAGGCCAGCCTGATGGGTCCCGGCACCAAGGAGCCGCTGGCCCCTTCTCCCGGGCTCGGTGCCCTCCCTGGCAGCTGCTTCTGCCCTCCTCTCTGTTTCTCATCTGGAGAGGGCCTCCCAAGCCTGGCTGGGATTTACAGCCTAAGGAAGGAACTCCCTGCCTATTCAAGGCTTCACAAACACACTGTGTGAGGTATGAATTATTCTTTGAGACCAGGGGTAAGAAACCGCTAAAGTTAAACAAATTCCTTTAAAAAATTAGTGTTTTGTGGCTTTTAAAAGTACAGAACAATGTAAAAAATATATATTTGTGTTTTTGTTTTCAGGGTTAGAAAGATTTTGAGATGTCAGTAACAGTGGTCCCCATAATTTTTTTTAGGTCTTCCTTCTTTCAAAATGATTGTAAGGGAATTTATCTAAATGCATAAACACAACAAATAAACAGTGGCATTAAAGTAAGGAAAGAAACGTTAAGGTAAATTTAGCAAAAGAGAAAATAAAGGCAGAAAGAATAAAATTGAACTAGAAGTGCGGTTAGCTCACTCAACACCGGCTGTTCTGGCCTGAGTCCCTGCTGAAGTCGGGCCTGAAGCCCAGCAGTGAGTATGTCCCCTCCTGTTGTGGCACCAACACTGGGGGCCATGACCTCTGTTCTGCCCATACCGCTCACACGATCTGGGAGCAGGTGAGGGGTTGCCTTCTCCAGGACCTCGGGTGGCTTTGGAATCAGACTTTCTAAGGGGACAGGTGCCTGAGTTGTTAGCGGCTTGGCCACCCCTGACAGCCCCCTGGGAACCTGACAGCCAGTGATGGGCTGTCTCTACATTTCCAGCTTTCTTATCTCAGGACAAGCATCTCACCCTCTGGAAAGGTTCAACTTGTTTTCTACCCAACTAGAAGGAAAGCAGTTGCTTACTCTCTGGCACATTGTAGTCTAGGAACCTTTACTCAAGAAGATTCTGGGTCCATATAGAAGCTGGAAGGAAACCCTTCCCCGCCCCCCACCCCCACCCCCACCACGGAGAATACAGAACACTGTGGTATGTTTTGTTGGGTATCCACCACCTTAGCCCCACTAATGGTCTGCCATTCCCCTTTCTCCCCCTGGAGCGGCTGCATTTACCTGGAAGCCCTCTGTATGTCCTCGGAACTCCTTTGCTCCTTCCCTGCTAGAAAGTGTGCTCTCACACTGCTTCCCTCCCCCAGACAAGGCCTGAGCTTGCAGACCCGGTCTTTTGACATGTTGCAGGACATTGGGGTGCTCTGTGCCAAAGTAATGAGAAGGCCTCTTGAGTTGTAGTTTTCCTAACATTTTAGCAGCGTTCTGCTGAAAGCCCGGGAAAGTCAGAGTTGTCACAGAGTTACAGCTTAAACACTTTGAAAAGAACCATCTTGATTGACTCAACAGCATGAGAACATTTTTAAGCGATTCACCTACAAGAGCAGGCACTGATGGATGGGACGGATGGCAAATTACAGACTGGTCGCATGGACACCATAAGGCTTCTGCAAAATTTAGAGGAAATAAAACCAGAAAATTGGCACACTTGCACATAATGAAGAATCTTAAGAGTGTTTTTTGGGATCAAAATTTAATAGCTAGGTTAATTAAGCTTCAGAGTCTCCTAGAAGAAGGACCTTTAATGGGACTGTGCCCAGGGCTTAGGAGAGTTCTGCCATCGTTGCCTGGGTCACCTGTGGACTCAGCGCCCACACAGGAATCACGGGCCGACGCCTGTGGCCCGCTAAAGCTCTGGAATGACCCAGCCCTTTACCTTATGGCCCAGTATAGGCTCTGTTCTGGATAATGACATTTAGAGCCTCTCAGACAGAAGCTGTATCTTCCGGCTTACAAATGATAGTTTCCCATTTGCTATGAAGGAGATCAGTAGTCAAATTTCAAGCCCCTTAGCTTTAACTGGATGGTTGTATGAGTGAACAACCTTTATTATATCTGTAATCCCAGTGGTGGTTGTGCAAGTGGTGTTTTTATGTGTGTGTTCAGTTGATTTTGAGCATGTTGGCAGGGTCCCGTCTAACCTCATGTTCCCTACACAACTCTGCAGGTTGTTAGGTCTGAGGAGCTGCTGAGTGGCATTATCACATTCAGTACCTACAGGAGAAATCAGTAAAGCTTGTCTCTGGAGGTACCAATTCTCAATGGCCAAAAAGCTGGCCTGTGAATTCGGGGCTTGTTCCCCAAAGCAGTGGCAAGAAGGCCTCCATGGGGATGCCATGCTAATCCTCACCCAACTGAGGACCTGGCCTGGGGCATGGTTGTGTGGGGGCAGCTGGTGGTGCTTCTGTGTTGTCATCCTCATCACCGCTACTGTGTGTCTGTGTGTCCTGCCCTTGGGAACAGTTTTAAGTGTTTTTTTATATTAAGAGCAATTAACCACAAATGACTCTCCCTGGTATTCATACGTTCTCACAAGTAGAGTATGTGAGGGTAACCTCGTTCCCTGCAGATACAAAGAGAAGTGGAAATAATAGTGTATCAGTGCTCTAAGGTCGAATCATCAGATAACTGTCCTGTGACCCATACAACCTTACTGTCTGTTGTCGCTCCTGGCATTCTCTCCGCCTTGGCCCCCCACCCCAAAGTCAGTGCCTGAGGCTCCCGTGAGAAAATTATAGGATAGGAATGAAAATAACAGCAAAAGAAAGTAAAGTTGATGCTATTGTCTGCATTTTATTTGACAGTTTGATTTGACAGTTTGAGAGACACTTCAGAGTTTCACTCTTAACCCAGTTGAGACTATGGGGGATCCTGAAGCAGAATTCTGGTATTCAAACATGCTGTGCTTAATCAGAGCAACTTCTAATTTGCAGCCCGTCTTAAATCTGCATGCTTGTCTCAGACTTTCTGACACCAGCGTCCAGCTCTTAGCTTCTTATCGGTGCAGGTCTCCTGTACGTACTGACATCCTTCTCAGCCAGCAAAGCGTACCCTTGGAAAACTTTATCTTAAAACTTTACAGCTTGCCCCACTGCCTGTCATCCCAGATCAAGAGCTGGCGAGTGCATAGCAGGAGGACGCCAGCAGCTCTCCTGCTCAGTGCTGTTTTTCACTTGGTGAAAAAGCAACTTTTTGTGAACAACAGCAAAGGACAAGTAACTCTGTGAAGGCTTTATTTTTATCAGTAAGACAGGTGTGGAGCCTTTGGGATAAGAGAAGAGATTTATATTGGATTAGGCTTTGGTTTAAGACAGGCCTGTGGTTCTGAATAGCACTTGCATTTTCTTTGACTTGTCACTTGGTATAGTTAAAGGACAGTGCCTCTGCGGGGCAGGCTCCTTGTTTATCCCCCAGGGGGCACATCCCAGCCTCAGGGACGAGGCCATCTTGTGGCAGGAAAGGGAATTACAAGAAACCCTCATTTGCTGCATCTTGTAGCCAACTTGAGAAAGGATGAATTCACACGGAGGGCTTTCCCCCTCAGAGGGGATGATGTTTCTTTCAGGGGGAAATTTGGGAATGATTTGGGTTTAATTTGAGATAGACAAAACTGTTTCAGTCATGTTGCTTCTGTTTAAAGTAAGTCTAGTTTCTGTCCCTGCTTTCTCCTGCCTCTCCCGCCGCCTGCATTGCTTCCCTCTGACTAGGTCCAAGGCAATGGTATGTACTAACCGCACCGCAATGCTTTGTTCCGCTGCACACACATGGTCTCCTGACAGGAACAGAAGAGGAGCAATAACTGGGGAGTTACTGTCTCTGCTACCCAGGAGGGGCTCTGTGGTAGAACCAAGTGAATGCTGCCTCTCCCCATTTTCAGAGTGTTCACCGAGGCGTGGCTTGGCCTCCTCTCATACTAGGAACTTGGAAGCTTGTTAAAGAGCAATGCTAAGCTTCTGAGGGGGCTTTTCCACAGTTACCTGCTCCCCAGGTAATTGAAATTGTCCTTGGAAATTGCTGGCTATTCAGCGTGAGCTTGGAAAGGCCTGTGGAGAACCCTGTTTTACAGCTGACACCAAGCCAGCCAGCCACACAAGTCCGTCTTAAAAGGTGCTGTTCATTCGTATCTTCTCCAGACCTTTTTTTTTTTTTTTTTTTTTTTTTAAGAAATAAAGAATCTGTACTACATTTCTCCTCAGGGTAGTTAGATTACAAAACACCTCCTGATTGTTGTGCCTTTGAGCTAAAGGTGCCTGAGAACTGAAAGCACATTTGGAAACCCAGTGAGATGACAGCTCGGCTGGGTCTCACTGGACAAGCAAGGAAATGTTCAAACTGAGTCAGAGGAGGAGAAAAGAAGATTAGGTCTTACCTCCCAGTGTAAGGTCAGAAAAGCAAGGTGATTTCCTCATGTTTGTGGCTGTTTCTGTGCTCCTTGAAGAGCTGAGCAGATTAAAAACTTTAGGGGTGAAGCACCTGGCTGGCTTATTGGGTAGAACACGCGACTCGATCTCAGGGTCATGAGTTCAAGCCCCATGTTGGGCATGGAGCTTACTTAAAAAAACAAACTTGGGGTATAACAAGATAAAACTGTCCAGAAAGACCAGAGAGCAGGTCAGGTGACCATGCAGGATGTCAAAAGGGGTAATGGTGCACGATCAGATTGCAGGGCTTTTGTAGATTATGCAGACACTTGGGTTGTAAAGGGATTACTTATTTATATGACATGTGAGTAACTTTTCAACCTGTGATGAAGAACTTGCCTTAGAAAAGCTGTCAAAGCCCTAGTGTTCTTGTAGGGTTTGCTTATTGTCACAGGATTCTTCTGGGCTCCAGATCTGGGCATGGGAAGAAGCACTCAGAACTCAGGCAAGCTTAGAGCCAGAAAATAATTGCCTCAGGCTGCCATCCAGGGCCAGCTGACACTGAGCCAGGAGCAGGGGCCAACTGTGGCTGACCGCCTGGGGGGTTGGGGAGAAGGTATCCTCAGCCGTTGCTTTTCTCTTAGGCTTCTATTGGAAGAGAAGCTCGATGTTATTTCTCCTCTTCTGTTTCTGAGCCCTGTGCATGCTCTTGTGCGCTCCTGTCGTGGTAGCTATGACCCAAGCTCGGGCCGGGCTAATGTGTTGTTTCTCCACTGGTTTCTCCTTAGAACACGGCTCTAGATAAGGAGGGGCAGATTTTCTGCAGCAAGCACTGTCAGGGCAGCAGCCGACCCGGGATGGAGCCGACCTCTCCAGTCCCTCCCTCAGCTGAGGAGCCCCCCGTGTCCGCACCGGCAGACCTGGCCCCCGCCCCTCCAGAGTCTCCCACACCCCCTTGTCCTCCTGCTGCCGAAAGCTGCGAGCGGGCAGGGACCTGGCGCCGCCACCGCGACTGACCCCGGGCGGACAGGCTGGAGCCCACTGAGGCTGGAAAGCCCCTCTTGTTGGGCCGCGGCCCTCTCGTTGAAGAGCCTTTCTCTGCTGACTGCTGTTGGGAAGTTTGCTGGCACCTCTGAGGGCTGCCAGGATCCAGGAGCTCGATGCCAGGGATTTGCTTCTTTTCATAATCTGGGCTCTGCCCGCTGGTCCCTGGAGGTGTCCTATGCAGTGTTAGCTGCCGTGACAGATATTCGGAGCGGCTCGTTTTAAATTGTTTTCAGTTCAGTGGACATTTTTGCAGTGTCACCAGGAGAATGTGCAACTTTTATCTGGGATTTAATGCATTTTTATAGAAACACTTTGGATGAATCAAGCTCTCTCCCTATTTAAGTAAACTCGGAGCGTTCCTTTTTTTCTTACGAACAATTTAGAACTGCATTTGTCCCTTTGTGGGTGTCCTGTGAGAGGTGGCGTAGCACCTTCCTCTGCCAAGGGGGTTCGGAGGACTGGCGTTCTGATGGAAGAAGTGAGCACCCGAGAGGACAGTCTGGTCATCGGACACTAATTCAGACTTTGAAAAGTGGTTCCAGGTGCCCGAGGAAGCAGTCCACCGTTAGCCTGGGGCGCTGGGCTCACCTAAGACAACACTGGATATTTATTTGTATACAGACCACAGGGGAATGTCACTTTCTTCCCTAGACAGTGTGCTCTCCCCCAACTCTTCCCACATATGTATTAGGAGACGTTAATGGAGTCGTCCTTTGGGCTTTTTCATGAAAGGCGTGGCGCATGCGGCAACCCCCCCCCCCCCCCCCCCCCCCCCCCCCCCCCCCCCCCCCCCCCGGGCCAAGTGGTTTCTTCTCAGCAAGCCGGCTTCTAGCAGAGCACGGTAAACTAGGCATCTGACTAGCCACCGCAGTCTCTTTCATCATCTGCTTGTCATCTGGAGCTGGCCGGAAACAACTGAGGAAACATAGCCCGAGGCACAGTCAGGACCGGGGCAGGAAGGTGCTCCACAAACATCCTCTGTTATTAACCTTCTGGAAGGCTGCTGGCAGTTTTTCCTTTTTTCCCCCACTACCCTGCCCTTTTTAATAATTGTACATAATCAATGTATTTGTTTTACCTGCTCATCTTCTAAACTGGGGGGCCCTGTAGTTCATTCTCATTGTTAGACTTTTGCCTCTTATAAGTGTACCCAACCTGCAATAAACCCTTCTTGAGGAAAAAAGTGATGGGGGTGGGCAAAGGATTGTGTGGTGTTGTTTTGCAAAGGATGTGTGATCAAAGCACACTTCCTTGGCCTAGGTTCCGTGTCCTTTTATGAAGTTTTGGGTGAGGAGTGGGGAGGGAGAACGATGCTTGGGAAGAACACATGAAAATGCATCTTGGTCAAAGTGTATTTGCTAACAGGTGCACACACCTGCAACAAAAGCTCAGGAATAAATAGGGATTGTTAATGTATGGCAGAGGAATCTTATGGAGCCAATGGCAGGAAGGTCAGGCTTCACAGGAAATAGGAAGCAGGGCAGCTGTTCCCCAGTTTCCTTCTGTCTGTCACTGTCTCTGACTCCGAGACTGCATTCTCCTGTCTCTGCTGCTCTGGGTGCATTTTGGCTCTTGGTTCTGTTCTCTCATAACTCCTGCTTGCCTGTAGCTCTGATGTAGTCCGGTGGTGCTCTGTCCCCAACTTCTCAAGGCTGTCCAACTCCAGGCCTTGAGACCATCTGCTTCCACTCTGGATCTCTTAATTCACGTTGCTGAAGGAATGAGACTATCTGGCCCTTCTCCCTGGGCTGGTGCTGACCCATGATTCAATCCAGCGGCTGGTTACAAAATGCAGATTTTGCCTCCTGGGCCTACAAAGGCAGCAGGTATAGGCTTCAGGAGGAGGGCAGTTTCAAAAAAGCTGTAATGTATAGGTCTAGAACATTTTGCTTGTCTCTGGCCTCGCTAATGAGTTAAAGAGCAAGCTTTTTCATGGCTCCCAGTGGAGATATTTTTGTTAATGAAAGAGAAGAGCTAATGGAAAGAGAACATGGAAATAGTGATGGGGCATGGCCTCTGGCAGTGATCAGAGCCTGAAACCGGGGTCCCTCTCTGGAACGAGGTTAAAAGGCATTTGCTGACCACTTCAAGTATTTGCCAGGGAAGTGCTGGTCACTGGTGATAAGACGAAGGAGTGTCTTCTGGACAGCATGTGCTCCCATCCTCTGTGTCACCCTCGGATGGCCTGGGACATGGTGGGGGAGGATGGCCTAGAGACACGAAGTAGCATGAGCAGGTGGGGCAGCACAGCCTAGCAGCTCTCCTGTAATTACATGAATCCCACAAACACCTGGAGAAACGATGAGTGGCGGTGAAGGAGCAAACCAAGCCATTGACTGTAACAACGCAAGTCACAGAATTGGTGGGAGACAGAGTCACCGTGCAGTTTTAGGTTCTTCCATCTCCAAAGCTGTGCTCTTTGGAGGAACCCTGTCCTACGGGGACAAATCAAGGCCCGGGTGTGAATGGTCATCTAAGTAATGATCCTAAATAAAGGCCCTGACACCACAAGCAAACTGTTCATTTGCCCATGTGTTTAGAAAACATTTGTTGAGCTCTTCTTCTGTTCTCAGAGTCCAAATTAAATACAGGGATGTAATTGCTAGGTTCCTCTGTTCCTGCACAGTGAGAATGGCATGTACTTGTTTGATGTTCATTCCCTTACTCCAGCAGGGGATCTGTGTCTAAAGGATTTGACCTGTGAAGGGGTAGAAAAAGGGAAGTGGTGACCTGCTGAAGCCACCATGGGGTGCCTGCTGGGCTCAGCAACTGCCCAGGGGTCAGGGAGTGCGTGTCTCTCTCTTCAAAAAGGTTGCTATGTTATGGAAGTATATGGAATACATGGATTAAAAACATTCGGTAAAACTTCCAGAATATTTTCATGGATACAACTGTGAAATGTGAATTTGAAAATAGGATCGTTGAGAGCAGACCGTACGGGACGAGAAAGGGAGCTAATGATGTTGGTGGGGAAAGACCTCTGGAGCAGCGCTGCCCCCTGGAAACACAGTGTAAGCTGCCTCATTTAACATTTTCTGGTGCCACATTAAAAAGGAATGGGTGAAATTAATTTTGTAGTATATTTTATTTAACCTAGCATGTCTACAGTATTATTTCCACATGTAACCAAAGTAAAAAAAAAAATCTTTGAGATTTTTTTTTTTTAATCTTTGAAATCTAGTGTGTGTTGACAGGCACAGCACATCTTGATTTGGACCTGGCACCTGTTGAGTGTTTCACAGCCCATGTGGCTCCACCGGCCACACTGGATCGTGCCGCTCGAGAGAAAAGCCCCAGACAGCTCTCAGTCTTTGTTCCTGTTCTTTTTTTGTTTTGTTTTTGCATATGATGTGAACGACCATCTAGAAAGAATGCTTATCCATGTTTTAAGTGGGATGGGCTGGTTTCAAATTCTCTCAGCAGGTGAGAACACTGATCCGAACCTGTGGCGTGAAATCAGAGCATGAAGCCCCTGCCATTCTGTTGCCTGAGGCCTTGATGTCCACGACTTCATGGGAAAGACCCGAGAGCGGAGAACTTCAGTGGTCACCATTCATTAGGTGCCGACAGAGCTGCTGAAATGTCAAAACCTTAAACTGTGTTGTGAGAAGTCTGTGCAAATTGTGGGCAGCATGAGCCGAGCCCTCGTGTGTGTGTGTGTGTGTGTGTGTGTGTGTGTGTGTGTGTGTGTGTAGGTCTGTTGTGAAGGCCTCCCGGTGTGTGGTGGTGCCCATAAAACAATGATCACCCGGAAGAGGGCAGCCAGAGAGGTGAGGAGGACCATAGCCCTGGCAGCCAGGGACTGGTGGGAAACACCATACGGTGGTAGTTAGGGGAGACCAGACGCACATCTGGTAGATGTCTTGAGCTGAATGAAGAACTGTTCCGTAGCAGGGATGGTGGTCCAAGGTTAGCAGGCAGGAGTTACGGAGGGCCATACGTGAGTGCAGAGTCTAAGACTCTAGCCAAAGGGCAGTCCAGTGACAGAATTAGCTGCTTTCTGAGGGAGTGACAAGCCAGTCCTTGAAAATGCTTAGCTGCTAAATAAGAACCACCAGAAAAGTTTATAGTGTACAGAGTATTTCATCCTGTATCATTTGAGCCACACCACATCTGTTAGAGATATTAATGTCCACATTCCACCAGTAAGGAAACTCAGAAGGACCAGGAGCTCATCTAGGCATGCTGGAGCTGGGACTTGCGCCTCTCGGTTCCCCAGGAAGCTATCCTTACGACTGGGCTGTCCTGTAGGTGCTCAGAGATGCTTTACCTGGGACATCTGTGTCATAGGCAGAGGGGGGATGGTCTAGCAGAGACACCTGACAAAGTGGTAGAAAACTGAGGAGGCCTGACAGGTTACCACAAGCAGGGGTGGGTGAGTTCTGTTAGATGAGGAAAGAGTAGTTTTTCCAGAAGGAAGCTGATACATGCAATTTAGCTTAGTCTTAGCCAGTGGATTTTTTTTCAGTTTGTTTGAGAGCCTGTGTGAGTGGGGTAGGGGCAAAGAGAGAGGGGGGGAGAGAGAATCCTAAGCAGGCTCCATGCTGTCAGTGCAGAGCCTGACATGGTGCTCAAACTCATGAGCTGGGAGATGGTGACCTGATCTGAGATCAAGAGTCAGACACTGAACAGGTGCCCCGTTGGCCAGTGGATTTTAAGAGGGCTACCTTAGGGTAAAACCTATGGCCTTGAACTCAAAGGCAGTTAGCTGTGGGAAGGGGTTGTTCTCATTGAACAGCTGAGGGGAAGGAAAGGGTGTATTTGGTACACAGGCATTTTGCTCCTGCCCTACCCTTTCCCAAGCCTCTCTCATTTGTGTGCTCAGGATGGTTTCAACCCTGTGGGCCGAGTTTGGTGGGTTCTGAGGCTTGGGCACCTGTCTGTGCCGAGGATGAAGTCGAGTCTGGGGAATGTCTTTCAAATTGTCCCAAGTCCAATGCTGCAAAGCAGCCAGTTGCTTCCTGCCAGGTATGAGGAAATTACAAGCCTGCCCAGCTGCCCCGCCCCCCACCTTGGTTTTGGCAAGGAAAGATATTCCTTAACGTGAGACAGAAAAGTAATTCTTTTCATGTTTCTAGCATATGACTGCTGAGGTCTCAGAATTCATAGGAACATTTGTGGATGGCCGTCTTCCCTTGTTGGATAGTCTGTCTCTGGAAGACAGCTTGCCGAAAGACCAAACCACACTCATTTTCATTAAAAAAAACGTCCCTTGGTTTGAACAATTTGAATTTTTGGTTTGTAGCAGGGAGGGCTGGGAGTGATGTATCAGTGTCATTAATAATAGGCTTAGATTTTTGTAAATAGTGATCTTATGATTTTGAGGGACCAAAAAGTGCAAGATGGATTCAACTCTTCAATGTGAAAGAAAAATACAAATGAGGATTTTCCCACACATCTGAGAGGAAAGAGGAGAGACAAAAGGAAATGTAACAAATGTTTTTTGTATTTTGTTATTTTATTGGTTTGCTATTATTATGGTCTTTTCCTTCCATTTTTTAGTTTAGGAAGTTGTGAAACTTCCCAGCTTCCTTATGCTACAAACAAGGGGGAGTAGCTAGGCTGGTAGCTCTCCTAACTGAAGTAGAACGCAGCAGTGGGGCAGAATAGCCAAGTTTGGGGCCCTGGCATATTTGCTGATACACATGCTTTATGCAGATTTTGGGATTTACGTCCTGTCCTCCTCCTCTTTTATTTGTGAACATGCTTTGTCCTAATGTGATGTCACATGATGGCGTGAGGCTGGGGGGCTGGCTGCTACTCCACGATCTATAATGCATATGAGAAACCGGCAGACCTTCTCCACCAAGCTCAGCGGTGGGATCCTTCATACTGTGTCGTTGCAGAAGGATTCTGTATCCTTGGTCTGCTATGTTCTTTCAGAGTGATGGGGGGTGGAGCAGGGGCAGGACTGATGCAGTAAGAAGGACCAAACCAGGCCCGTGATTTGTATGGCCAGGAGCTCTTGAAATCATATCCAGTAAAAACATGTCACAGATACCTAGTGAAAATCTCTCTCCTAAAATTCCTATCTTGGTAGATCTGTCGTATGCTAACTTAATTGAATTCTAGTTGCTGAAAAGAGTACAAAGTGGATGTGCTTTCTGGCTGTTCCTGGGATTCCCAGCCATCACCTGCAAACTTGACCCACACCCCATCTGCCAGCATGGTGGAGGAGGGGGCCACATGGCACCAGGTGTGCATGGTCAGGCCCCTGGGCTCTGCTGTCGGATCTGAACGGAAAAGGGGAGCCCAGGTTCCATGTTACCTCACGTCCTACATGCAGCTTCTTGGGGTTCCTGTGCAGGGTACTTTGAATCTTCATGTCCTATATGCTAAGTAGAACTAAAGTGTGATGTCATTTCAGGGGGCAAGATCATTCCTTTTTATTGAATTAATGAGATTTATTTATGGATGTCTGGTGTACTCTGGGGGATAAGATTCTCATCTAAGAGTGAATCATTCATCAGCATGTATCTGTGCTTGTCAAGTTTTCATGTCCTATATTCGCTAAGCCCGTACACTTTCTCTCAGAGACCTAGTGCTATTTCTTAAATTACAGAGCCTCAAGGACTTGATTGGTGACTTTTCGGTAAGAATCAATACTATCAGGGAGGAAAATCTGAATTTCTTGAGGCAGTGCACTTTAAAACGAGCTGTAAATCACCGTATATAAACTGAACACCCCACACTTTGAACCACGTCCATGTACAGAATGTCTTACCACGCTTCCCGTCTGTTGTAGGGCATCCACTTTCATCGCAAACCACCTCAACTTTGACTTTTTCTCCTAATTGGTTTAAATGTATTTGGAGTGTAATGGTTTCTTTAAAAAGTAGTTAATACTGGATAAAGTAGGTGAATGCTGAATAAATCCAAATATGGTAAACAGATTCTGTCATTAAGCAACCCTTATGTTGACATGAACTAGGTTTGAGTAAAGGAACACAGAAGTGATGCATGTTGTCATGCTTCTGTATTACTTTGTGTTTCTGTTACTTTTCCAGAGTTGTAAGTTTTAAAAGCAGTATAGGCAGTGGAGGCACCAATTTTCCTCTTAGATTCCAAGAGGAAGCTGCTTTATTCACTTTGCTTTAAGCTTATAAAAATAGGGTAGTTGATGTATCAAATGCTTGGCATAAGGACTTAGGTATTCCTGATTTTCTCCTACCATTTTCTCTAAAGTTTCTAAAGTATAACATCAGAGGGTAATGGCGGTGAGGATGCTTAATTAATTTACCTGTAACTTGCATATTTCTTTGACCTATGATGTACTCACATTTGACTTTTTTTTCTTTCTTTCTTAATGGTTTATAAAACAGTGGTGAATCTTAGATATAGATCTAGTGTTTTCATCAGCGAAGTCTTGGTAGGAGGGAGCCAAAGAAGGCCCATGTTCCTGTTTTTATTCAACAGTGTCTCTTATTGGTTATGGTTCAAAATCTGGCGCTGAACCAGAGTTTTTTGTTGTTTTTTTTTTTGTTTTGTTTTTTTTTTTTTTGCAAAGAATTATCCTTGTTTTAAAATAGAAGTGAAAAGATAGTATTTTCCAAAAATTCAATTACAAATGCCATTTTATTTTTTCTGTCAAACTGAGTTGTTCCATTCCAAATCTCTGCTTTTAGCGAAGAGCTGAGTGTTGGGAAATAGGAAGGGACCCCTTTAGGTAAGCTGCAAGGGAAAATAGAGATGGATTGTCGGTTTCAACTCAAAGTTCACAACTTACAAAGAATTTATTTATGCAATACAGACCTTTTCTCAAATATTTTTCACAGAATTCCACACATCAATCTACTAGAAAAGTAGAATTATACACCAAAATAACATGTTTCTCGGTACAAATTGCTACTCAAAGGAAGGTGAAGATATTCAGTAACAAATAGAAGGTGAAATGGGTGTTGCTTAATACAGCACCTGGTGGCCTCTGCGCTCAGACTGGGGTGGGGGAGGGGAGCTCTCGCTGATGGCTCTGCCTCAGTGAGTGGGCACGGTCAAACCTTAGGGGTGAGCTTTGGTACCTGCGTTTTACTTCAGAAGAAGAGCAAAAGTTGTGAGCCCACGAGCATTCCCATCCTGTCATTTTGGTGTACTATGAAGATGACGTATCGGGAAAAAATTGTAAATAAAAAACATTGTAAATACTTCACACTTGCTAGAACATGAGATCCTTTATGTTAAACACACAATAAAATAAAATAGCCTCCCCCAAACCATAATTTTCTAGGTCTAAAGCATGCCTGAAGAATAATATTGATAGAAATAATTCACTGAGATGCTTTAAATTACATTTACCATAATTTAAACATTACTATGTAAATCCCAGAAATTTCAGTGCTGAAGAAGCACAATTGCTTGGAAAAATACAGGACCCAAAGTACAGCATAAAATTCCCTATACCCATTACCCTATTTCTTAAAATCATGTATTTCTCAAGATTACAGATAAAGGGGAAGTGTTTTTTCATAATATAGCTAGAATAAGTGGGTTTACTTGCTCCACTGGATATGTTTCCATAATTGGTGAAAATAGACTTCTCATTATGACTAAAAATATAGATTTTTTTAAACTACAGAACCCAGCAGCCAATTTTCTGCTTTGCTATCCCCCCCCCAAAAAGTCAAGCAAAGTCTACAAAAATAGCAATTAACTTTAAAAAATATTTTGCTTCTTTGAGCAAATTTAAGTTACATTCAGATGTGATAGCTATTTCTAAGAGAAAGATGCTGCCCATTCCTTTCCCTGCCTCGGCTGAGGGCGGGGTGGATAAAGCTGTCACCGTCAGTAGCGGGTTTGGTATTCATGATGCCACCGGTTAAAGTCGTTGTAAAACAGAACGATGCTTCCTGAGGCCATGCCAGAAATGATGCACCTGGGAGAAGCAGAGAGAAGGAGGGGTTTACAAACCTATTTTTTCCCTAGGGATCTGTTACTAAAGAGATAACCACCCTCCCCAAATCTACAAGGTAAATACAGAAGATGGCAGTGAAACCTAACAATTTGTGAGAATTAAGGTATGTTTTGTGATGATCAAAATGACAAGCCACTAAAACCTGGACAGACTTGATAATTTCTAATGTGGGGCTGGCTAGTGAGCCCTGATGTTTATTTTTACATATATAAAATGGAAGCATAGTTGACACACGACGATCCATTAGTTTCAGACGTACATCATCATTCCACAACTGTATTACCATGCTCACAAGTGGAGCTACCATCTGTCACCATATGATGCTAGTACAGGACCACTGACTCTGTTCCTCTGCTGTATCTTTCTCCTATCTTTTATATGAGGTATCAGAACCAAAAGAAACCTAATTGCTGGTGAAGGAGGAAGCACATTTAAGTGATGGAGAGCTCTCTAACAGGTACAATGGCAATGAAGAGTGAGAAAGCAGTGTGTTGACTGTAATTTGGGCCAGGCCATGTTCTGCAGAAGATCTGGGTAGGGGCTTAGTCCTCGTAAAACCGTGAACTCACTGAGATGATCACTGAGGACAGGAGCTATCACTGCTTGCTCCCCGTCCCTGAGAAGGTAGTGCAGGGAGAACACGGAGAGCCCTAAGACTGTTTATTTTTAATTTTTAACTTTTGAGAGAGATCGAACGTGAGCTGGGGAGGGGCAGAGAGGGGGCAGGGTACACAGGATCCAAAGCAGGCTCTGCACTGACAGCAGAGAGCCCGATGTGGGCTTGACCTCATGAACCAGGAGATCACAACCTGAGCTGAAGTTGGATACTTAACTGACTGAACCACCCAGGTGCCTCACTAAGATGAATGGTTTAGAGGGAGCCTATTAGATCTTCCTCTGAATGGTCTGGTTAGAACCAGTCTTTAGAAGTCATTTTCAATATCCTTCCTACTGTCTCATATCAAAATTAGAAATTAAAATATGCCATTACCAAAACACCAAACACAAAATAAGGCAGTAATGAGGGAATGAAAGACAAAAAAATCCTCTAAGACATACAGAAAACTTATCAGTAATTAATTATAAAGGCACTGAACTCTCCCATCAAAGGAGACTGGCAGAATGGATTAAAAAAAAAAAGATCAAACTATATGCTGTCTACAAGAGACTCACTTTAAATACACAAAAAGGTTGAAAGTGACAGGATAGAAGAAAATATTCCATGCATACATTAATGAGAGCTGGAGTGGTTATACTAATATCAGACAAAATAGGCTATCAGTCAACATCTGTTATGAGACAAAGATACTACATCAATTAAAAGGTCAACTTATCAAGAAGATATAGCAATTGCAGGCATACCTTGGAGACACTGTGTTCTAGACAACTGCAATAAAGCAAGTCAAATGAGTTTTTGGTTTCCCAGTGCATGTAAAAGTTATGTTTACATTTACACTGTAGTCTATTTCTATTTTTAAAAAATTTGTATGTTTTATTTTTGAGAGAGCGTGAGTGGGGTGGGGCAGAGAGGGAGGGAGACACAGAATCCAAAGCAAGATCCAGGCTCTGAGCTGTCAGCACAGAGCCCAATGCGGGGCTCAAACTCACCAACCGTGAGATCATGACCGGAGCTGAAGTCAGATGCTTAACCGACTTCAGGTGCCCCTATACTGTAGTCTATTAAAGTGTACAACAGCATGTATAAAAAAAATAGTGTATATACATGAAAAATACTGCTAAAAATTGCTAACCATTATCTGAGCTGTTTGCAAGTTGTAATCACAGATCGCCATAACAAATGTAAGGAGAACGTTTAAAATGGGAGCATTACCAAAATGTGACAGAAACATGAACTGGGTAAATGCTGTTGGAAAAATGGTAGTGATGTATTATTTACCTAACACAGGATTGCCACAAAACTTCAATTTGTAAAAACAGTATCTGTAAACCACAATAAAATGAAGTCTGTCTGTAGAAACTTAATACACCAAATATCTGAGCCCCCAAGAGATAGGGAGCCAAAACTGAAAGAAACTGAAGGGAAAAATAAGCAGTTCTACAACAATAGTTGGAGCCTTCAACACCCCACTTTCAATAATGGGTGGAAGGACCAGAAAGAAGAGGACCTAAAGAATACTAAAATCCAAGGGGATTTTAGAGCACACGACTCTTGGTCTGGGGGTCATGAGTTTATGCCCCGTGTTGGGTGTAGAAGTTACTTAAATTCTAAGAGGGGGAGAAAAACTAAGTGGACCTAATACATATGTCAAACACCCAACAACAGCAGAATAGACATTTTTCTCAAGTGTGCATGGAACATTCTCCAGGATGAACCATGTTAGGCCACAAAACTAGTCTTAAATTTAAAAATCATACAAAGTATCTTTTCCAATCACAACAGAACTGAAGTAGAAATCAGTAACAGAAGGAAAACTGGAAAATTCACATAGAAATTAACCAATGAGTTGAAATCTTAACAGAAATTAGAAAACACCGAGAAAAATGAAAACAAAAAAAATAAACCAAAAGTTAATGCAATGCTAAGAGGGAAATTTATAGCTGTAGATACAGAATTTAAAAAAGAAGATCTCTATCAGTAACCTAATACTATACTTCGAGGAACATGAAAAAGAGAAACCTAAACCCAAAGCTAATGGAAGGAAGGAGATTATAAAGATTAGAGTGGAGATAAAAGAGAGGATAGAAAAACATGGGAAAAATCAAGAAAACGAAAACCTGGTTCTTTAAAAAGATTAGTAGAATTGACAAACTTTGAGCTAGATTAAGAAAAAAGGACTCAAATTACTATAATCATAGATCTATTACTTCCAACTTTACAGAAATAAAAGATTATAAGAGAATACTACGGACAATTATATACAAACAAATTGAAATGGAAATGAAAAAAAAGATTTTAAGTAATCTCTATACCCAGTGTGGGGCCTGAACTCACAACCCCAAGATCAAGAGTTGCATACTCCACCAACTGAGCCAGCCAGGTGCCCGTGAAATGGAAAAATTCTTAAAAACACACACTATACCAAAACCAAATCATGAAAAAATAGACAACCTGAATAGACTTACAAGTACTAAGGAGACTGAGTCAGTAATCAGAAGCCTCCCAATAAAGAAAAGCCCTGGACTAGATGCTTCAATGGTGAATTCTACCAAATATGTAACTCTTACTCTTCTAAAATCTGGAGAGGAGAGGAGAGAACACTTCCTAAGTCATTCAATGAGGCCAGCATTACCCTGATACAAAAGTCAGAGAAAGATGCTACAACAAAACTTACAGACCAATATCCCTTATGAATACTGACAAAAATCTTCAATAAATGCTAGCAAACCTAATACAGGCACATATTTAAAGGATTAGATAAGACCAAGATGGATTGATTCCTGGAATGCAAGGATGGTTCAACACAGAAAAATTAATCTACCACATTAATAGAATTAACAAAAACTACATAATCATCTCAATTGATGCACAAGAGGCATTTGACAAAATTCAACATCCTTTTATAGTAAAAAAAAAACTAGGAAAAAAAAGGAAAGGACATAAACACAATAAAGGACATTTATGAAAAACTCACAGCTAACATCATACTTCATGGTGAAGACTCAAATCTTTTGTGATCAGAAACAAGACACAGCTAATCACTTTTACCAGTTCAATATGGTACTGGAAGTACCAGCCAGACCAATTAGGCAAGGCAAAGAAATAAAAAGCATCTAAATTGGAAAGGAAGAAGTAAAATTATTTCTATTACAGATGACAAGATCTTATATTTAGGAAATCCTAAGGATTCCACAAAAAGTTAACAAATGCAACAAAGTTGCAAGATATAAAATCAACACATAAAAATAAGTTGCATTTCTGTACATGAACAATGAAAAATCTGAAAAGGAAATTAACAATTCTATTTACAATAGCAACAAAACTGAATAAAATATTCAAGAATAATTTAATGCAGGAGGCAAAAGACTTGTACACTATAAACCACAAAATATCGCTGAAAGGAATATAAATGTAAAGACATCTGTGTTAATGGACTGGAAGATTTAATATTATTAAAGTGATAATGCTAGCCTAAGCAATCAAGAGAGTCAACCCAATCCCTATCAAAATCCATTTTTTTTGCAAAATTCATAATGGATTCTCAAGGAACCCCAAAATAGCCAAAAAACATTCTTGAAAAAAAGAACAAAATCAGATGTTTTATATTTCATGATTTTCAAAACTTCCCACAAAGCTACAGTAACCAAAACAGTCTGATACTGACATATAGACAACTAGAATGAAGAACCCACAAATCAACTCTGACATGTATGGTCAAATGATTTTTAACAGGGTGTCAAGACAATCCAGTGGGAGAAAGGACAGTCTTTTCAACAAATGGTTTTGGGAAAACTTGATACCCACATGCAAAAGAATGAAACTGGATCCTTATCTACTGTCATACAGATATTAATTCAAACTGGATCAAAAGCTAAATATAAGCATTAAAACTATAAAACTCACAGAGGAAAAGCTTCATAACATTGGATTTTGCAATAATTTCTTGGATACTGCTAAAGCATTCACAACAACAGGAAAAAAAAGTTGAAAATTAAAAACTTGTACATCAAAGGACATTATTAAGAGTGCGGAGTCAACACCACTAGTCATTAGGGAAATGCAAATCAAAACCACAATAAGAGAGTACTTCACACCTATTAGGATGGCTATTATTAAAAAATCCACAACCAAAATATAACCTGTGTTGGTGAAGATGTGGAAAAACTGGAACCCTTGTGTGTGGCTGGTGGGAATGTAAAATGGTACAGCCACTGTAGAGAAGAGTTTGGCAGTTTGTCACAAAGTTAAACATAGAATTACTATGTGACTCAACCATTCCACTCCTGGGTATCTACCCCAGAGAAATGAAAACAAGGATCTGAACAGATATTTGTATGCGAATATTCATCACAACATTATTCACATTAGCCAAAAGGTGAAAACACCCAAAATGCCAGATGAATGCATAAACAAAATGGCATATACTATTCAGCCTTAAAAAGGAATGAGGTTCTGAAACATGCTACAACAGGACAAATACTGTATGATTCCCCTTACACAGAGTACCTAGAAGAAGCAAATTCACAGACACTGGAATTGAGCTGGAGCTCTGGAAGGGAAAATGGGAAGTTAGTGTTTAATGGGACAGAGCTTCTGTTTGGGATGATGAAAAACTTCTGGAAATGGGCAGTGGCCATAGTTGTACAACAGTGTGAATGTACTTAATGCCACTGAATTGTACACAAAATAAATGATGGTAAATTTTATGTATATGTTACCTCTATAAAAAAAATCAGAACTTAAATGAGTGTAGAAGCAGCAAGATGCCAAAGATTACATTCCCCAAATTTACCACTTAGAAGGTTTTAGGAAATAAGGCAAATCTCTCCACAAAATCCTCATGGACATACAGGCCTTTTATATTCTACATGTTTACAGTTTTTAGTTTTTATTTTAAAGAAAAAGTACTCTAAGAAATATAAAAAGCTTTATGGCAACATAATTACAGCCTTTGTTACTTAAATCCTATCTATTACTAGAGAATTCAGCCTTTGTCTAAGAGTGGCAATGCCATCAAAAAGAAACATCACGCTTTTTAAAAAGTATCTTGGAAACCCCAATATTTACTGGATTTTTTGATTGCCCAGGTGACCCCCACAACCCATGGTGACCCCGATAACCCAGTCTATCCATCAGACCATTTAAATAAATTCCCTCCAGTTTTTAATATCACCATCAGTAGACCATGATTTCAGTGTTACCTCTGGTCGTAAGACAGGGCCATGGCCCGGATTCCAGCGTCACAGCCCGGATAGGCGAAGAGGTGCTTGAGGTCAGACACCTGCCAGACCATGACCACACCATTGTCTCCTCCTGTGAGCAGGTACTGCCCGTCTCGGCTCAGCTGGATGGCCTGTGAGACACAGCAATATTCAGTGGAGATGTGGTCCTAGGAGAACTCCGCCTCCCACCCCGTTTAATTTCCACACCACGAAGCCACTGCAATGCAGGGAGAGATTGTATGCATGTGTTCCTAAGGAGTTTTTAGGAAATCATGAGTTACAGAAAACTTCTGCCATTTTTCAAAAGTCAAATGGACAAAGTAAGGCAATGTCTGATGTTTTGTTTTTGTGTTTTTAATTTTTGATTTTTAAAGATGAGGTGGCAAAATCCTCCAGTTCTGTGAATACTATTTAGATGGTGGACTAGAATCAGTGCTCTAAAATGAGGAGCCTCATGGCACCTCTCCACTTGTACTGTGGACATGCTAAGAAGCCTATTTTGTACCAAGGCTATGCAGACAGTACTAGCTGACCTCATATCGCCAATAAAACACTGCTGCCTTTGGGGCTACAGCCGCACGGGAGAAGGCCAACAGTTGTAGTACCTTCACTGGGCCTGCTGGATTTTTATAGCAGGTTAGGAAGACAGGTTGGTAGAGAACTACAGCTTCCAGGGTGATTAAACCCCGGGTGAAGCATTTTCTTCTTGCCTCAGGACTGACCGCTTCCTGCCAGTACTGAACAGGAAGTACACACATGGAATTTGCTCTTCGATCCCATAAATTGGGCCAAATGTGGACCAATGCTTGTTTTTATAGGACGTTTTACATTTTTAATGGTTGAAGAAAAATCAACAGGATATTTCATGATGTGAGAATTACATGAATTCCAAATTTCAGTACCCATAAACAAGGGTTACTGGAACATAACCACGCCCATTTGTTTATGGCTACTTTCGAAAGTGACTAACAGAATATAGAGCCTGCAAAGCCTAAAGTATTTGTTACTTATCCCTTTACAGAAAAAGTGTAAACACCTGTAATCCTGTGTCCACCTGGAGAGTGAAGTGGGAATATAGATGGTGCAAACAAGCCAGAAAGGAAAAAAAATCTAACTTCTGAAAACATATCTACACTGTCCTACACTCAGTTTTAGTATAGTTGCCTTAAGTCTTTAACCTACCCTTTGACAAATTTTTAAAAAAATCATAGAAAAGTAAGGGCCGTTTCATAGGCATTCAATTCATATTTATGCAAATGCCAACTTTTACTGGTCTCTTAAATGTAGCTTCTTCTCAAGAATACAAAAATACATCTAAGAAATAAAAACCCACGTGTGGAAGATAGTTACATGTAAGAAATATTCTCTAAATCTTAATACAAATAGTAAGATTTTTCAATATAAGTAAAAATCAATATCCTTTCCCCCCATTCACTTTACAAATAGCGATCTCTAGGGGGTATCCGGGAGCTGCAGTAAAAACTAGGACAAACAATTATTTGCTCTACTTCTAAAATTCAGCTGATGAAAATCCATTAACCTTATGGTTGTGGTTCATTTGAGTTTTATACTTGAGGCTTTTTGCTAGATAACTGCTATATTAAAATACAAATTAAAACTATTAATCTTTAACTCTTTGTACTAGTAAAGAATCTCTAATCCTAGTCTATCTGGAATTTAAAGCCTGGATTTTTAGGATTATACATTTATCAGCATCCAAAACATTTTAATGAGCCTGGGGCCTGCCAATGTGAAAAAGTATTTTGCTGGCCTTTCTCATGAGGAACCTGTCAAGTTCCCCTGGAGGCAAGAGTCAGGGTAACATTCACTAAATGGCACTCTGTCTTCTACTCAAAGCAGCCCTCACATAGTTCTTAACTCTAACATGCCTCCCTCAGTACCCAGGCCGGGTTGAGCCTAACAAGTTTAAGAGGGCCCCAGAGACATGCTTAGATCCTCCTCTGCAATCCAGAGTGCCTTGGACAATGCCACTGCTGAACTGGTTTCTACAGCCAGAGTGGTCCGCTGGGCATGATCACATCCTAAAACACAGCTTCCACAGAAAAAAATAGATGAGTTCCTGTGGGTGAAATGGTGGCTGTCCTTTGTTTAGGGTAAAATAACTTTGCTGCTCTGTAAAAGCTGCCCACTTCATTTAAGTTACTCATTAAGACATCTAAACACTGCCTAGTTGATGTGCTATGATATGTTAACCAAATGCCACTGAACAATCTGGCATCTAAATAAAAACAGGTGGGAAGCCTTGATTAGTGCAGAGGTTCCCCAGGCTGCCTGCCTGCAGGGTTCTCAGTATTTCAAAGAAACTTAATTTCTGGTCTGAGCTGATGACTAATTTGTTTCCATGGTCTCCTTTCCTGATACAGGCTCAGACTGCAGGGCCTGCAGGATGGAGCTGGAGATTTTTGCTCTGTGATGTCTCTTACTCTTTCCCTCTCTCCCTCCTTCCCTCCCCAACGCAGTTAGCTGTGAAAGTGTCAGTCTCTGGAGCCATGGGCAGGTAGTGCCCATTTTAGGCAAGCTTGTTTTAATCACACAGTTGCCACTTCCAAGTTAGTATGATAAAGTGCAGGAGTGCTGGGAAAAAGGCAACGGATTGTTTAAGCCTAAAATCCAGTGGGAAATATTACAGGGGAAAAAAACAACAATAGCTACAGGGCAGAGAGGAAAAAGCATGTGTGTATGAACAGTCTGCAGAAAGCCTCCTTCCTACTGCCTCGAGGAACTTCCCAGAGCCTTTCGTACTAACTGAAATGCCACAGATATTGTTTTAGTTAGCAAGGGATTTCAAATTATTTTACAGATTTATTAGTGTACCTGACAGTATAATCGTAACTCAAAGTGACAGATTATCAACATTATTATTGTAAAGAAAAGAGGAAAGGAAAATCCTCTGATGTGTACTTGGTTTAAATGAAGTATTATGGGAAAGTAGGGAAAAATAAAAGCTGAGTATGAGTGCATGCTTTTGTGGTAGAGGCAGTCAAAATACAATGAAGAAAACTCAGAGAAAAGGAGAGGACATTGACTGAATTAAAATTCAGTGCTATGATATAGAAGCAGCAAGTGACCTTCATTTCATCTACGTAATCTATAGTTAGGGTTGTTGTTTCTTAATACTTCCCTGATCCCATATCTGTTTACTTGAGAAGGGGGTGATCAGGCTAGATGTGGGAAACTGGGAGAATTTATGTCATCTAAGCTGCCCCGGGTCAGGAGGAGCAACAAATAAAATGTCCAGAGCCAGCCTAAAAAGCCACACTCAGGGGCAGAGGCATTCTCAACATGTCTGAGGTTCCCTCACTGTACAAGGTCACACATACCTCCAACCTCATCTCGGAAAATGACAGGAATACCTCAGCTTCACTTTATTTTAACCTGCACCAGCAAGTTGGGAGTGAGAAAAGAAGAACCTTGAAAAAATAGCCTCTCCAAAGAGCAGTCCTCAGTGTTTCCTTCCACCTCTAATACTTCTGGAGTCGTGTCCTGAAAATGAAGCAAGACTCCAGAAGGTCCACTAACATTACCCTTCCTTGTGTATCCAAAGGGGAAAAATGTCTGCCTAACTCACATCCTAATTGGAAGCCAACTCCCTTAACTTGGCAAGTGCTGGTCTTGTTATTCACAAAGAAGTCTGAAAGGAGATACTAATCCTAATAGTCATAATCCCCTACCACTCCCTCCGGCAGCCTATCCAGGTATGAAGAGGAGCCAGTTTTAGGTGTGGTCTACTGGACCACTGCAGTTTTGATGCTCAAACAACAACCATGTACAGTTAACTTTCTTAGACTAAAAAAAGCTAAACAAGGCCACGGAAAGCCACCCAGGTTGGCTTCACAGAACCATAAGAAAACTCTCTGCTTGGGGCGCCTGGGTGGCGCAGTCGGTTAAACGTCCGACTTCAGCCAGGTCACGATCTCGCGGTCCGGGAGTTCGAGCTCCGCGTTGGGCTCTGGGCTGATGGCTCAGAGCCTGGAGCCTGTTTCCGATTCTGTGTCTCCCTCTCTCTCTCTGCTCCTCCCCCGTTCATGCTCTCTCTCTGTCCCAAAAAAAAAAATAAAACGTTGAAAAAAAAATTAGAAAACTCTCTGCTTAAGGCTTGCCTTGGGCTTCACAGAGGGATCTCTTGCACTGGGCTCTCTGAGCGATGCGATCAGCACAGCAGGACATGCTGTGGTCTGTGAGATACATAAGCCTCATGCACGTGCTACCTGATGATTTTCTTTTGGTGTGGAAAGAGGCCTTCGGTGACTAAAACAGAGGTCTCTCTAGCGAACCCTCTCCCTCCTCACCTGCCACACTTGGGAGGTCAAAATCTATAATGGTGACAAAGTCCGTAGCATACTCACCCTTATGTTATCGTCTGTTTCCATAGTGGCCTGGAGTTTCCCATTCACACTGAATGTACAGAAGCAGCCATTTTCATAGAATATGACACAATGACCCTCTCTTGAAGCCTGAATGAGTTTTGGTTTCAGGCAGTTTTCAGGACCCTCCAAAGTCCTTAACAAGTCTCCATTCATGGAATGTATGAGACATGGTCCTTCTAGGAAAAGAGGAGAAACAACAGGCAAAATTTTTTTAAGGATGACAAATGTGAAAATGAATCTTGAGCACAAACAGGATCAAAAGGCTGCTTGTAGCAAGCCTTTAAAAATTATTTATCTTACGTATGTTATTTCGCAAAATGTCCTCTGCGTGCTGGCCAGATCTCACCTCCTACTTGGGAGAGGAGAAAGCCAACTCATACACATTCAAGTTCACTTTTCCTCAAGCGACAGGAAGTTACTTTATGAAATGATTTATGCTAAGAGATGATAAAAACAGGAGGCATTCAGAAAGGAACAGGACAAATTTCAATTCCTTGAGGAGCTTCCGGGAAGGCTGGGCCACAATTAAACACAGGCTGCCGTCGAGCTCACTGTGATGCTTTGCCTGTGTGTCACAGGGGCCCCAGCAGCAGTGGCTGCGCTGTGGGCCAGTGTGGGGAGAGCTCATTAGGGCAGCTTCCGGAGGCGTCAGCCTTCTGCCTTCCCACTGCTTGCTACTTCACAATGAAAGAACGTCCCTGGTGGTCCACTTACCCATCCTCCACTTCCCCATCCCCTGCCACCCACACACATAAATTCACATGGAGATCCTTCTGCAACCAAGTGCACTTGCCTGCTGCCCCCACTGTGGGTGGCACCAACCACTCCTAACCCCCAGGCTGACCTCCAGGCTGAGCTGCCTGAGGAGGATGGGAGCTGCAGGTGAGTGCATACATCTCAGAGTGTATTTTTATTGAGCACCTGTCACCTGCAAAGCTAAGAAGGAGTAGGTCACTGAAACCACCTGTGTGATGAGTATGTTCTAAGAGATGTGAGTCAGACAAGAGGAGTAATGAGCATAAGGCCTGCTGATCTCCAGGCTAAGTTACTCATGCCTCTGGGGACTTGTGATCTCTGTTTCCCACAGGACTACTAAGGGCATGGCCTTTTGAAAATAAGGTTCTTGGCTTTCTCTTGACCACTCAGGAGTTTGTAAGTTGTCTGTGTTCTCAGCATAAATACATACCAGCAGCCTCTGCTTCACACAGTGGCAGCACTCGTGAATGTCCATTATCATTCTAAATGACACCAGTCCCTCACCACCACAGTTCAAACTTCAGTTTTCACAGTGATGGCATAAAGTTCACGTCTGTGACCAGCTCTTCAGTCCACAAATCACTATGTAAATAACAGATGTGCATCCTGAATGACCAAGCACATCATTTGCTTTAAAGTCTGTCAGTGAGTGGTCACTGCACGTCTGTTACCCATTCGTGCACAGGGAGCAAACTGTGGTTATGGTTGTGCTGCTTCCTCATCTCTGGTGATAAACCCATGTGACATTTTACAAAAATGGATAATCAAAAGAGAACACTGGCCACAAAGGTGAAACTGCACGAAGGAAATTAAAAGTGATAAACCTGAGCGTGAACTTTATACTGAATATAAATAGGGTTACAGAAGAAAGAACTGATTCTGGAAATTTGACACTGCTGAGGAAATTAGTGAAGAAGAACTTATTGACATAGATTAGAAAAGGGGTTGTAACAAAAATGATGTCCCAGAGGTGATGCCAGCAAAAACGTTCACTTTAAAGGAACCCTAGCCGGGGGCAGTGTAAGTTGCGGGGGGGCCTGGGTGGCCCAGTCATTTGAGCATTTGAGCATCTGATACTTGGTTTCGGCTCAGGTCATGATCTCATGGTTTGTGAGATAGAGCCCATGTCAGGTTCTGCACACTGTGGAGTCTGCTTGGGATTCTCTCTCTCCCTCTTTCTCTGCCCTTCCCCCACTCAAAATATATAAACAAACATTAAAAAAAAAAAAAGGAACCCGAGGGGATGTTTCATGACGTTGAATGCACAGAAGATAAAATGTTGGAAAGTTACCCAAACTTAGAAAGGAGCATGACAACTGGTCGAGGCAAAGACAAGATTCTTGCTTGTTATCTTAAGTTATATTATACAAAGAGAAAGAGGCAAACACTATGCAAGTACTCTTTTTAAGTTTTTCAAAAAGAAAATACTTTAATTTTCAATGTTTCTAATGTTTTAAATTATAGTGTACTGAGTTTTACTGTTTTTCTCATGCCTATATATACACATATAACTGTATATGAGAATTTTTAATATTGTGACAAAAAATTTTTAAAAGCCATGTAATAACCACAAATTTTGCCATTGGCTCTTATGATCACTTTTCATGGTTTCAGCCTGCATGGTCATTTTTATGACTCTGCACTACCATGCAAAACAAGGATAACCTTTAATATGATAGGTTTATTTTATATGTCTAATTTTGTTTGAAGATTTTATTTTTAAGTAATCTCAATACCCAGTGTGGGGTTCAAACTCAGAACCCCAAGATCAAGAGTCACATTTCTACAGACTGAGCCAGCCAGTCACCCCTATGTCTAATTTGGATCATGCAGTGTCTAAGAACTTGTTTGCTCAGGATATATGAAATTACTGGGCATAAGAAAGGAAAAACTCCAGTAGGCATAGAATTCTTGCCATCATTATTTCATTGCTTTGACCAACTAAATTTTTAAACACAATCTTTTGAATATTTAATAAGTCTTGTTAGCTAGACTAAGTATTATAGTTTGAGACGCAGATAAGGTGAGTCAAATGCTCAATGCATCCCCATCAGATAACCTTCAAAGACATAAGATTACGGTACTTTTTTGTGTGTTCAGACCTCAGCTCAGGTCCATATCCTCAGAGATAGATAAACCTCAGAGATGGAATAAGCAATGAATTAGAAACAACTCGGTTTCTGGTCAGATCCTGATTTGTTGTGTGTGCTCTCTGAAGGCTCGCTTACTATCTATGGCCTAAATACATGATGCTGCTGCAAGGGCAGACCTCTAAGCAGACCAACTTAAGTATCTTTCCACTCCATTCTCAATGTCATCCTGGCTCCTGCCTAGTTCTAAGATTTGGAAGTTAAAACAGTCTAGGTCAAGAGTTTCTATGAAAACTCTTGATGTGTGAGATGAAACCCAGCCCAGAGTCCAGAAGAATAAATAGACAAAGATGTTCCTTGTTCCTGCCTCCCTCTTCAAAGAACTTCTGTGAAATACAATTTTCTGCAATGACGTCAATGTTCTGTATTTATGCTGTTCAGTACAGTAGCCACTGGTCATGCGTGAATAGTGAACACCTGAAAGTGGCTTATACCACCAAGAAACTGAATTTTAAACTTTATGTAGTTAACTTACACATTTTAGTCAAACAGTCCTATGTGGCTAATGGCTACTATAACGGGCGGCATGGCTCAGAGAAAAAAGTACCAAATCCATCTTGGGCGATTTGTTACCAGAAGACACCAGAAAACGCACGTGACTTTATGAAGGTGCCACAGATTTACCTTTGGAACCACTTAACACGAGTCCTAGCTCAGCGCAAACGGCAGCACAAGTGATCTCATAGTCGTGGCCTGTCAAAATGGCCCGGGGAGTGGTGGGCTCACCTTTAGGAACAAACAGATAAAAACAACAAATTAATTCAAGTTCACACAGGGGATTACCTCTCTCTACTCAGCTCCCTCTACTTAGGCATTCCTATAATGCCTAAATCTTTAATTCACAGTTTGGAAATCTGTCCAAAAATTCTATTTTAGGACTAGATCCAAACTATATGCTAGAGTATGAGGACCACAGTTGCCAAATTTCGAATCTTTACATGATTATATCAAACAACAATGGTTGAAAACAGAGTAAAATAAGACAAAAATCTGCACTGTAGAATGCCTCAGATACTTTCCAAATATAAATATAAGCCCCTTGTTTAGATGATTTATAGATTAATGATTATAAAAGTAGCAACTCTGGCTTGATGCCCATTTCAAAGAAAGGACGCCCCCCCCCCCCCATTCCGTGGTTCACTGAGATCCCTGTCATAATGCAGACAGTCTGAACTAGGACCTGATACCTCAAAGCAGCCCCTCTCTTAAATGCCTATTTACTAATCTTATGTACTTTTCTGAAATATAGACCTCACAGGGTGTATTTCTCTATGGTTCAAAGAACAGAGGGGGAATAAAGCAAACTTTTACGTGTAATTCTACTGATAGTGACTGAAAATTAGGGGAAGAAGGTGAGGATGGGGTAGCAGAGAATCAGTATCCAGATAATGGAAGATACTTCTATACATTTTCACAAGTAGAAAAAGTCATCCTTTTTTCTAGTCCCAAACTGAAAAGAAAAAAACTAGTTGGTTAATAAGAAACCCACACCACAAACGGCCCCAGCTTAGATAACGAAGACAGTACTGGGCTTGATTTGTGGCTTGATTCATGCCAAACTGCAAGGATAAACTGAACTCCATATTTAGCCTGAAGAACACTATTTTAAGGCCACACTAGCCCTCTACTTTTATAGTCTCTAAAGACAAAGACACAAAAAGCCTTTATAAATGGGACTGAAGGGCAGTGTTCTATTAGCATGCTTAGATTTCCTTGATTTGGATTGGTTTCACAGGAATATTGATAAAGGATCCTGTGTAGCCCAAAAGGGGCACATATGCCCAGTAGAAGGTCACTAGCACCAGCTGTGGAACTCATGGAAAAGAACAACTTGTTAGATCCTATCATGTCGGTCAGGGAAAATCCAGCAGAAACCTGCTGTCCTTGGAAAGGCAAATACTGGCTGTCCAAAAAATTAAACTAGCCTCCAAATCAATGGTTTTTGTAATGCATCAGTGGCTTCTCTGAAATTTCATGCAAAATAAATGTCCATGTTTATGTTTTTCTGGGGGTGGGGGGGGGTTGGCGAGGGGAGGAAGGAAAATAGCTTTTACTGAAGGCACAGAGATCCAGACCAAAAGCAGAGGAGGTTCTCTCCTATGAAGACAGGGGCCTAGATTCTGTGCTTCCTGCCCCACTTCAGCTGGAGCCTGCAGTTACTTCATGTCTAGCCACTATAAAGAATTATTACAATGCATTTATTGTAGTATATAATACATAGCTGTGTCCCCACAGAGTCCTTCATGACTTTTGGTGACTATATATACTTCTGAATGAGATTTAAGTAAAGGGGCATCGTAGCAAACGTTGTACTACATTGGCTGTGTCACATGCAGCCAGACACAGGAACTGGCCCACATGCTTAATGACAAAGGGAGACCTCAAATGACATATGGAAAGGCAAGGGGATAAGTGGAATGAGGAGCTTGGTTTCTTTTGATTCCAAGTGTGTAAACTCTGAGGGAAAGACACCTTAATTACCAAGTTCACACTTGACCTTTTGCAAGCCAGAAAGAATTTGTTAGAAGAGCAACTACTTTTTTTCCTTAAAAAGTACACAAATTTGGGAAATTATTTTAAGAAAAGCAGCAAATAATGTAAGCCAATCTGAACTACTTACCTTTCTATGAGAGATAAGCTTTGGCATAAAATTGGAGCTATGTTTTAAAAAGTTACCAATAATTAGCCCTGATTCATGGTTTCCCCCTTTCCTGAGATGTTCTACATTCTACAAAAATACTGTACAAGATACAACTTTGGAAATTAACATTTCATTATATCTACTTGGCAACCTTTTAAAATCAAGAATTAAAATAATTACGATCTAAGGAATACATTTTTAATGTGATTGCTCCTTTTTTGTTTTCATACGTTACCATTTTATGGAGGGGAATGAGGAGGGGGAGACTTGGGTTTTAACTTGAGTTGTCTTGGAATTCTTCAGTGGGATATGAAAGTTTGAAGGAGAACTGATGGCCGCTGAAAGCAATCTAAAGTGTAAGCCAAAGTAAACAAAGGACAGATGGATAACGGTGGATCCAGAAGACGTTGTCACTTGAGCATGGCAATGCTTTTTGTTTTCCAGATCTAAGAATTTTTTCTCAGGGACATAGGAAGGAAGGAAGAAAACTGCTATCAACTGTATTTCTTTCTTTAACGTAAGAGTTGAAATACTCAGAATTTTCTAGGACTGTACAGTTTAGGAAGCCTCACAAGTAACCCCATAAAATTGGTTAAGACAAAATCATTCTTTTTTGTAAACTCATACTTAGGATTTTTTTCATAAGTATGCTTTACTTACAAAATACGAGTTTCCATTGATCCACACTATACCAATCATTTCTCCCTCCACAAGTCAGAAGACACACACATACTGAATGATTTCAAAACTGAAAAAGATTTTTCTTTTCCCAGGTCCTGATCTCTAAATAAAGAACTGTTCAATGCGAGGACTTCGGCCTCAAGTTTGGCAAGATGTCCTCAAACCCAGGAAGCAGGTTAGACAGTTCAGGAAATACAGGGGGGAGAAAAAAAGAAAAAGAAAGAAAAGGAAAGGAAAAGAAAAACAAATTAAAAACATAAGGGTAAGCTTATGATCATTGGGTTGTTCTCAGGTAACTGGTTTCACAAATATTCATTGGATTTCCAGTAAAAGGACTGTGCTATTTAACTTCCCTCCCCTGTAGGAAATGCACATTAATATCCTCTAAAAATCCACATACAAGAATATGAGGAGCTATCAAATCCTCTTTAAAAAGGCTGTTTTCCAGTCTTGTTTAAAACCTGAACTGTGCATTCTCGTTTCATTATGTTATGCAGATTTCATGTTCTTTAAATTTTCTCATCAAAAAAATCTGTTCACAGTAAATACCTGTTGGGTTTTATAAGTTCCAATAAACCAAATGTTTTAAATATTAAAATTTCACTTCAGCAAATAGAATGATATGATATGGGATTTAAATCCAACAGGTCCAAACTGCTTAAATTCAACCGATATTTGGGGGACCGCTTGGAATAAAATTACTAAGGGCAGAGGGAAAAACTGCAGGCAGAACATAGGCTTAATATGTGGCTCACAGTATTTATTTATTTCTCTGTAGTTACACTGTTATACATCATTCTGGATCACAAAGCCCAAGCAATAACATCCTATAGAAAGGAAAGGAAAGGAAAAACTGCTACATATCTGTGTATATTTGTTTGGAAAGTCTAGAAACAAAACCTAGGAACCATATAACTCAGTGCCATTGTAGCACTCATATCCCAACCTCTTGCCAGCCCTGAGAGTTAATACTTAGGAGGGAAAATCAGCTCAAATAAAATAATACTGGCCATATATTACTTTTTCAAAGACCCAAATCACCATCTTTCACTGAAGTCTCTAAACCAAATAAAGAGTAGAAGAAAAAAGTTCTCTGAAAAATATCAGGTTAATTCTTTGATAAAAATTTGCAGTAGTTAATGGCTACAAAAAATCTTCACTTTTGCTTTCCGAGATAGGAGGATCTACCAAAAGCTAGATCATAAAGCAGAACAGATTCCTTTAAGAACCTTTTAAAGTCTTAATGCTTGAAAAATCGTCATGGCTTTCCATAAAGCTGAGAGAAAAATTTATCTTGCTGCTAGTTTAAGGGGCTACACTTCAAACTCTTCTTAAAGAAAAATAAAAAGAGAAAGAGGATAGACTTCTTGGACTGCTTTGAAAAGCTTGAGCAATTACTTCAAAGGAAAGGGCGTCTTTGTCCGGAGAGCAGGTTTATGACTACTGATGCAAATCCTAACCAAAGGCTGAAAAGGATACTCAGTGCATCTTTATGGATGGCCTTAAAGGAAGATGAACAAGTCAAAGGAGATTAAAGACAGCCCAAATCCTGCCAAGATCTTATACCGGGACACACCGGTTTTTACAGATGTGCTTTTCTCAGTACATAATACTGGAAATATCAGTACTAATTTACAGACACTATTCTAACAACCCAACTTGCATTAAAGCAGCACAAGATCTCCGTAATACCCATTTAGCATTTATATTGGACCTGTGTTTTAAAATATTAGGTGACGTGTTTTACACCATTAGGCAGAATAACAAATGCTTTTGTTAAATGTGTTTCTTTGGTGCCCTCATAACTGAGTATATTTCTCCTCAAATGGACCCTGAACCACTTACAGTTATACCTCACGGAAGAGAAAACAGTCATTTCTCTAGTACCTGTTCATAAATATTCAATGAGAAAAATATTTCAAAAGATATGTCTCCATTAAGGCAAGGGGGGTTAATAATCCAGGTAAAAGCAGACTAGATGTGTATTTCTGGCGAACACTTGAGTTACATTTTAAAATTTCACTGAAGTTCTTGGTATTTTTGGCATCATCTCCTCTGTCTTATGAAAATTAAATTACTTTAAAATGTACTGCACAATTCTCATTAGCAGTTTAAATATGTTATTAGCAGAGAGAGAATCTCCTTCATTCATTCCCTGTTTTTTTTTTTTCACAAGTTACTACTTCATTTCATAATGAAGTTTGGTTCTACATGTACCTATTTCTAGTTTCGTAGAAATGAAATTAGTTCTCTCAATTAATACTTAGTTGAGATGACTCCTGGGCCAAAAAGTTAACATTTCCCATTTGCTTTCTCATTCATTCATTTACTCCTTCATTTACTTAATAGCCTTTATGGGATATATGCAATGCACTGTGGAAAAAGGAGGGGAATAAAATATAGTCTATTGTCAAATAACTTGATTTTAAGTGGTCACTGGATCAGGTTCTGTTACCTTACTATAAACCTGCAAAGTATAATTATGAATACCTATAATTGGAAAGGTCAAAAGGCTGTACTTAAGTTCAAACTGTTACAATGGAATTTTAATACCAAATGTGTATTTCACATCAACTAATGAAGTCCTTTAATAAAAACAACAGATATAATTTTCCACATTATTAAAATATAACCATCTGACCTCTTCAAGAGGTAAAAGAAAATATGAGACCTGGCTTTGTTAAAAAAAAAAATCATTTCAACAGAGTATTCACTTTGAAAGAAAACACATATTTAAGAACCTAAATATAAAAGTTATTAAGTATATAGAGATTTTTTATAATCTAAGTATTATACAATGTATGCCAGTCATTTCCTAACGAAGGAAAGTTCCGTATTGCACATGCCTTTTGTCCCATTTTAATTACATTTTGATTGCTACAACAATTTGTTGAGAAAAAAAATTCACGTGTTAACTGTACACTGAACTTTCTTATGTGGCTCACCATAATGGCAAACCGAGAAAGGAAATGGCTTTCTGAAGCGGAAATGAGGTTAGCTACTAAATGTTCCTTAAACCTTTCCCATTAACTTCCTAATGTCACTACATTTTAATTATGAAAGAGGAATTCTTTGAAATTTGTTCTAGTCCTTCTATCTCCGCCAACCCTTCTCCTCCTCTCCACTCATCATAGTCTCTTTGGTGAAAAAAAAATGTTAATTTGATTAGATATATAGACTATGGAAAATAAACCAAAGCTGCATTTAGGGTGGGACAACCATCAGATAGTAAATTTGGATAGCTTCCTCTTGTAAATAATATTAGAATTACTAATGCAAAACAAGATGATGTTGGTATAAAAATCTATAGGTTCTTGGTTTATAACCTTTCTTCTTCCTCCTCTTTGTCTCTGTGTGTGCATCTCTCTCTTACAACTACAATAGAAAATGTGTGTGAGTACGTACCTGCAATTGCATAAAGTATAACCCTAAGTTGGGTCATAATATTAAAAAAATACAAAATCCTAACATGATATATACTGTCATAAGAATTCAGTTTAGCAAAATTATCTCTGTATTGTCCTTTGCAAATACAAAGCATGCTTTAGTGACAGGGTTGCATCAAATCGTCTACAGGTGATGGCCCAATTAACTTCAAATGAAAAATGCAGTACAGCTTAGTGATCAAGAATGGTGCCTCTGGCCTAGAATACCAGCCATGTGATCTTCCTTGGGCATGTTCTCATAGTTTACAGTAAGACCTAGGAGCTTCAAGGCCCAGGGCAGAAAGTAAAGACATATTTATAATCTCTCTGTGCTTCACCTATAAAACAAGGATAATGATAGTAGTTACCACATAGGACCACTGTAAGGTTCAATGAGTTACCATGTAAAGTGCTTTTGGTGGTGCTCAGCATGCAGTGAGCACCCAGCAAGTATCACCGAGTAGTAGTAGTGGTAGTAGTAACAACAGTAGAATGATGTTCACTCTCTGTTGTAGACGCTCTTTCAGCAAAAGTATAATATCTGATCCTATGCTTCATAAATGAAAATTAGAGATGGTTCTGATTATTTTCGTTTGTCATTCTTTTATTTCTTAACTTCTAAAAATTAAACTTTGACTTCTCCCATTCTTCCTTTTCTTAGACTTTCCAGTCTTCCCTAACAATCCATATAAATTCTGATAAAACTACTAATACCTAGAAGCCTAGAGAAGAAAGTGAAGGTACATTATAATCATTAGGTAATAGTACAGTAATAACACTACTATTATCAAAGTAATACATGCTCATTACAAAACATTCAGACAATGTAGTAAATTATGAAGAAGGAAATGAAAAAACTGCCTCTAAATTCCACTACCTATAAATAACCATTGCTAACATAAGAAAAATCATTTTGCTGGCTATCATTCTGGACTTCTTTCTATGCATGAATATACACAGAACACAAAGTATATACATAGACATAGACACCTAAAAATTATACACGTAGTTTGGTGATCTTTGACACTTAACGATACAGACAGCATTATTTATCCGTGTCAGTACCACAAATTCGTAATACAGTAATGGCTGCAGAGTATTTCATTATGTGAACATACAAGACTCTACTTAAGTATTACATATTTTTCTTTCTTAACACTTTTCATTTGTTGATTCCCCCCATAGAGGGTCTTGCTTTTGGCTCAAATTCATTCATAGCTCCTGTATCTGTATATCTAGTATCTAATAACATAAACATTATAAAATTTTGCCTCCAAAAAAGAATACAGATAAAGACATTTTACATCTTTAGCTTAATTGGAGACATTCTGATTTTACTATCAAAAGCAAAAGGCAACCTATGTAATGGGAGAAAATACTTGCAAATCATATATCTGATAATATACAAAATATATTATAAAGAGCTCATACAACTCAATAGCAAACAAACAAATGTAAAACAATCTGATTTTCAATAAATAGATAGATCGATAGGCAGGCAGAGGATGTGAGTAGGTATTTTTTTTCCAAAAAAGACATACAAACGGGGAACAGGTACATGAAAAGGTGCTAAACATCACTCATCATCAGGGAAATACAAATCAAAACAACAATAATATATCACAATTGTTCAAATGGCTGTCATCAAAAAGACAATAAATAACAAGCGTTGGAGAGGATGTGGAGAAGAGGGACCCCTCATGCACTGTTGGTGGGGATGTAGATTGCGGTAGTAACTGTGGAAGGCAATATGAGGTTCCTCAAAAAATTAAAAAAAAAACATATGGTACAGCAATTCTACTTCTGGGTATTTATCTGAAGGACATGAAAACACTACCTTGAAAAGGTATCTGCACCCTCATGGTCATGACAGCATTATGTATAATAGCCAAGACTTGGAAACAACCTGTATCTATCAATGGATGAGTGGATAAGAAAATGTGGTGTGTGTTGTGTGTATGTGTGTGTATACACACACCAGTGGATTATTATTCATTAATAAAAAAGAGGAAATCCTGCCATGTGTCACAACATGGATGGACCTTGAGGGTATTATGCTAAGTGAAACAAGCCAGAGAAAGACAAATACTTTCTAATTTCACTTATATGTGGAATTAAAAAAAAACCCAAAACAAACAAACAAACTGACCTCAGAGATACAAAGAACAGACTGGTATGGTAGTTGGGGGGACTGGTAGGGGAGACGGCAAAGGTGGTCAAAAGGTACTTTCAGTTACAAAGTCAGTCAGTCCTGGGACGTAGTATACTCATGGTGACTACAGTTAATAACACTATATTGTAGGTTTGAAAATTGCTAAGAGAGTAGATCCTCATCACAGGAAAAAAAATGTATAACTGTGTGGTGATGGACATTACCTAAATAAATTGTGGTGATCATTTCACAGTATATACATATATCAAGTCATGTTGTACACCTGAAGCTAGTATGTTATATGTCCATTTTATCTCAATTAAGAAAGACACATCCTGATCCCACTCACCCCAGGGAAATATAGCAATCTCTCAGGTGTAGGAAATTACAAGCTACAAGAGTAAAAGCTAAAAAGTTCAGCAGTCATAAAGACTTCACCATAGGAGGCAGAAAGAATTCTAAGGATTTCCCCCCTACCTAGAAATAATTCAAATCTAGAATCTGAAGTCTGACCGAGCCTATTTATGAGCAAAATTACTTTAAAAACTAGGGCAATTGTTGCTTTGTAAAAGGAATCATTAGAGGAATTTAAGTACTTAATTTCATGGTTTTTTAAAATAAACTGTTAGGAATATTAAAGTACAATATAAGGGACACATGCACAAAGCTGTCATACAGTTTCTCTACTGAAATGAACTTTTTGGAAGGTGATAAAGTCAGTCTAATACATTGTTCCAGGAGGCCTTGATTAAATGTGTCCTTATGATGGTTCTCCAATAATGTTACACACACACACGTGCAATACTCTAAAAGCACAAGAATCCCGCTTTTAGGTTTAAAAAAGGGTGGGAGAAATAGCTTGCCATTTCAAGGTATATTCAGTTTCAATTAAATGAAGAAAGATACATTCCAAATTTTCTTTGAGAACCCTAGCTGACCAGAGGGAACTTGTCTCTTCTTACATTAGTTCTACCAATTGTTTGAAATTAAATTTCCCATCTGAGCATAAAGTATTAGACAACCAACTTTCTTTGGTGTGGTACTATGAAAGTCTACACATGAAGATACTCAGTTTCAATTTGAGGGCATAAATCTTCAGTTCTTCTGTTCTCATATTTATATGACTACAGCCTACGGCTGAATGGTATAGTCATTTTTCTCTGCAACTAAACAAGGTAAATAAATGTGATATATTGGCACATCACCCCACCACTCTGCATATGGTGCACATTAAGGTTGTATTCATTTGCCATATGAATATAATTCCTTTTACCACATCTACTATTAGTTACAAGCAGTAAATACAGAGTTGTTTTGCTGGAACTTGCGGGCCTGCATTACATCATGGAGCACTAAACATCCTGGACCTTCTGGAGAATTTCATAAACATAGTTTAATGTCACCTGAACTTGAACACTGCCAACATACTGCTGCAAACCCAACTTGATGAATTATTCAAGAAAAAAAAGAAAAATACAGGGCAGTCTCAGTGTTACTACAACAGTGTATGCCAAAAGTCAGGCCACAAGGAAAGCTCTTGATGAGGTAAATATAAGAAGTCACGTTCTAGACAAAGAATCAGACCGAGAGAAATATGCCGGGTGCAAGAAGGCTACTTGGGCCAAGCGCTCCTTTCATATTCAGAATCTAGTGAACATAAGGTCAAAATATCTAAACAATTTTCTTCAACTACGGCTTACCTACAATCAAGAATGTAAGAGTTTATCTTATGACAAACTGATGCTTTGTTTCATGAGGCATACGTTGAGCTTACTTTTTCCTTAAACAAAGTATTTATTATAAATTTCCAAATCCACATTAGGGTAGAGGAAAAGAAGGAAGAAAGTGATTTCTTTTACAAACTTATATGGTTCACCGCAAACGTACATACCTTGGCATTTTTGACCCACAAATCATATATCACAGGCAATTAAAAACAATGTACACCTGTCTTATCACATACTGATTTTCAAATTTACCGAATTAAGTCCCCAAATACATCCAGCAGATGGTGCTCTAGGACACCTACTTAAAGAGAGTAATGCTGTTTGTGTTATATCCACCTATATTTTGGCAAGACAAAGAATAAGGATTTATCAGTAGCTTCAGTAAAACATATTAGGCTTTATGATAGAAAGAACATAATTCCTAAATATGTGCACAAAAATATACATATGCATAAGCACATGTGCACAGAAGCAACCAGTAAATAATTCACACCTGGACATATAATGATACTACTTTTCTTATAGACTGATGAGTAGTCTATGTATATCAGTGGTATTTATAGTCATAAGGCAAGATCATTCTAAATTCATTAAAAAAAAATTTAGAATGCCTTAAAGTTAGAATTCATTTTTAATTATAGCAGGAATGTCTCATTAGGGTGATACTAGTAAAATTAACAACAGTGGGATTTACGGTAATGACTTAAGTGATTGATGAGAGTATAACAAAATGAAGTTTTAGACAGAGAAAAAGCAGGGCAGCTATGGCATACAGTACTTTAAAAAACAGCTCTGTGGTCTGTTAGTGCTAGCCTTATGGTTAATAAAACCTTCTTTCTAATTAATGGTGCTGAAATATTCTTAAAGAACAGAATCTTGTTGTTATGAAGAAAAACTTAAATAGTTGTGTGTGTGTGTGTGTGTGTGTGTGTGTGTGTGTGTGTGTGAGCGCGCGCGTTTTTCAGTAGACGCCATTCCCATAAAGGAGAAAGCTGATATAGATTAGCATGTCTGATTGCAAAGAGAAAAAAAAATGCCACCTTTCAATCAAATCAAAACCAGAACGTGAGGATGGAAAACTACTTTACTGAAATACTATATACACAAATCTATGCAACACCCTCACAGTCGGCAAACATTTGTTTCTAAAGCTAATCAACTGTGGCTTTTAAAAAATTACTCAGAAACCTCAAAATATTTAATAAGTATTTAGTTTCAAATGCTTAATAAGCATTTAGTTTATGATCTAGTAATACAATATAAAAATAGTGGATAAGAACTATTTTGTAAATTTTCATCTTGCTTATAAGATCATTTCAAAGTTTAAAGTATTTAAATGTCAATTGAGTGCACGGGGGAGGGGGGGTGATTTTCTCCAAAATTTGAAAGTGGATAGTTTGTATAGTATTATTCTGAAGGAAAATTGAGTGTTTCAGGAAAAGCATCCTGGTGCACAAATTCAGCTCTAAAACACAGAGTACTAGGGCAAAGGAAGATATGCTTCCGTGTAGAAAATACCTTTCTTTAAAATGTTCTCGTTCATTTTATTTAAAAATCTACAACTAAAGGGAATTGAATCTTAATTTTTCTTCTTGGTAAGAAAACTGCATTCTACAGGAGGTAACCATCACAAAACAAAAGAGTCAAAGATGAGAAACTATCTGTTATTCAGGAAAATGAGGCCTTTGCCACGTAATCTAGGCATAGTTTATAAAACATGTGCATCCTTTTAAAAGCCCAAGTTATAGTATATATGGGTTTTATCCAGTTTGAATTAGCTGGATTTTGCCCAAGCAATGTGTATTTTAATACTGGATAACATGATTTTAAAAAGATAGTAATAAAGCTATAAACTTTACATATAGCACTAATACTAATTTGTAGAAAATGGTGCAGGCTTATGACCCTAGCAAGTAAAAATGGGAGCTTATTCTCATGATTTTTGAAAACAAAACAAAATACTTGAATGAGCCCTAAAAGATGCAGAAAAAGCCATAGCATAGTTTTCTTTAACTTACCTATTTTCCTTTCATGAAAGGAAAAAGTCTATATTCAAAATTTTAAGTTGAGACATTGTATGCATTTATAGACCAGATTGAAATTATGTATAAACAAAGCATGGGCATTTCTTAAAGGGCATGTATATTGCATCCAAGAGATACAATATAGGAATAAGCATAACCTAAAATTCCTCATGTGAACAGCTCTGACTTGAGCGGCTGCATCGTGGAGCCATCAAGGAGCCAGAGGCTTATAAAATCCGAACCAGCTTGCATGAATGTGTAAAACACAGTTACACGCGCGGTAAAAATGTCTTTGTTTTTGTTTGTCATTTCTTTTGAAAAGCTTAGACTGGCTTGTTCATTTTTCTATTCTAATGTGTGGAAATTCTCATTATATGAAAAAGTGCCTATTTGTCTTTCTCCCAGATTCATCCTTCAAAGCTAAAGCAAAATTAGATTGGGACATCAGACATTATAAAAGAGCCAGAAAGGATGAGGTTCACTTTGAGAAAGGTAATTTAATTTAGTCAAGATACATTACAATTTTCTAAAATTTTTATGAGATGTGCTGTTATGTTATTCTTTTATTTTTTTTTTCTTTTCATTACCAGCGTTACTAGGAGTTAATGTCCACCATACTGCAGACAATGAGAGGGTATAGATGAAGTGCCTTATGAAAAATATAACATTATAATATATACTCTAATGCCAACAAGATGGTGTTTGTATGGTGATTTATTTGCTCTAAGCATTCTGTGCTTCTGATAACACTTTAAGTCAGTGACTATTGTTGCTTTCATTTTACAGACAAGACAGAAGGACCACAGAAAAGCTTAGAACTTAGATTTGTTTTACTCCAAACTCCAGGATTTGGTCAATGCTACTGGATTCATTTTTTCTAGAAGACATGCATGTAAAAACCATCTCTAGGATGATTTATAAGGTATTTATACATTTCTTCCTTCTGGAAATGTTGAATATTTCTAGTATGAAAATATACTTTAATTTCTGAAATGTAACAGCAATTACATATAGGTATAGATAATAAGCCTCCAGCTACTTCTTGGAGTACACACTGGTAATGACCATGTATAACATATAGAACACAAATTAGACCATGGAAGTAAAAATAAAATTTTTTTTCTTGTGTTTGGATTGCTACATATGAATGAGACACATTACTTTAAGGCAAGAGAAAGTTCTTCCTGTATATTTTCAGATAAGTAACAAATTATATATTTATTATTTATGTTAAACGTAGGTTTGTCTAAGATAATTTACTGAATCGCGGTAACTGAGTTTATAAACCCAGGAAAAAAAGAAATTGAAAGGAGACACTCCTAAAAGGCCAGAAATGAAGAAGGAGCAGAATGTGAGGGTCCAATAAGAACATGAAGTACTTTTCAAACGAAAGTGAAAAACAAAATCCCTTAAGTTTACATGTTTAAACATTTTATTGTAATTATGTATAAAATGCAGATGTCTCCGTAAATATGTGAAATACACATATGAACACATTACCCTCCCATATAAACACTAAAGTTTGACCTGATCACAAAGACCATATTATCTAAAGCATCACAATCTTATTTTTAATATTCTATTTGTATAGGGAATTATCCCTGATTTAATTAACATAAGAAATATACATTACTGGATTTAATAAAAATCGTGTTTACCTATCACACAAAACAGAAAAGCATAAACAGCTTTGATAAAATATCTCCCATATACTTCTTTTAAAATTATACACTGGCTTTTGACTATTTTTACATATTTCACTTTCAATCAAATATTAAACATTTAATAAGCACAGCTTTAAGAAGTCTGTCCAAAATGTGACGGAATTAAGCATGTTCAGACTGTCTCATAATTTGGAGCTAAGGGACAGAAGTAAGTGCCATAGCATTCAGGTAAAGCAATCAAGGACAAAATGGTCCTTCCTTTTAACCAAATGTAGTGCAGCTTGCTTTAAATTAAGAAACTGTAAATATTTAAGAGCAGTTAAAATGCTCTACTTTATGAAGTAAAAATCTAAAGCTATTCTTGCAGGAACTCTTCAGTGTTGTCATAATCATTTTAATTAAATTCTCATTTTTCAGGTGGTCCCTTTAATTGTTTTTTCCTACTTCTTAATGTGTTTTTCTAAAGCCATTTCTTTTCTGCAGCTGTGTGCGATTGGTTTTAATGGTAGCTGCTTCCTTTTTTGCCTTCTGTGAATTACAATTTTAAATGGTTACACATTTTTTGTTTTACTGCCTTCAGCATAGTTTCATAAAGATGTTTAAGGCTGTTGGTGAACATTTTCATTTCCCATATGAAAAACCAAGAGCCAATTTGAATATTCCATATTGGCCTTTTATGACCTGTTTTATCTTTTAATATGTAAATGAAAGCATATTCTTTATAAAGACTGGTTTGTTTCCATGAAATTATAATTTTTCTTTTGCCCTCTTAAAATATGAATTCAATAAACAAGATAATATGTGATTGCTCTTTTATGTTTTGTCTTGTTCGTGAATGAAACACCTCTCTTTTATTTGGTGACAGCCATTTCCAAAGAAGAACTACCATGTTCAGATCATAACCTGTAACATGAAAAATCCATAGTTGGATTTGAATTATCAATGTTCACAAACTGTTAATAATTGAAAGCCTATCTAGACCTTCCTTAAATTATAACTAAGAAATTAAAATGACTCAATAATTCAGTTTCACTTTCACCACGATGAAAAATGTAACTTCAACATCACTGCAGAATGTTTTTATACATCACTTGTGATAGTTTACTTATAAAATGAGTTGTACTCACTGCCCGGGTTATCTCCAATCCCACTGCTTTTTCCATTCCAGTACCAGAGCAGAAGGGTTGCATCACGTGACCCTGAGAGAATGTAGCAATTTCCCCCGATATAGGACTCAGAACGAGTGAGGCAAGTAACCACATCCCAATGGCCAAATACCACTTGGATCAATTTTCCTGAAATACAAAACAATTTTCTTTAAAGCTGAAATGAAAAAAGGTAAGAAAATATTCCAGTGACCATTTAACTTACAAGATAATGAAGTCATATTAACTCAGATTCTGATGATTCAGGATTTATAATAAAATTTGATCTGGTCTAACCTAAAAGTTTTCTCTGAATATTAACAACAAAAAATCAACTGAGCAGTGATAGTAACAGTTTTGAAAGACATATATTAAAACCGTTTCAACAAACAGTATTTGAGGGCCATGATGCCATATAGCATTATGTCCATGGCTACCATAAATAATAAATAAATCATGTCTACTGATTAAAACAGACCCAGGAGAATTCAACAATTTCAGCAATTTCTTAAGTTATTCTGTAGGATTCAAAACAAAATAAAACTTAGGTTCCTTTCTTTAAGTACTTTATAACTTAGACTTTACTAATACACACTTGTCTCTGAATTAGTAAAGAGTTAATGTATTTTTTTAAAAGTGATCTATACAAGGACCACAGAAATCACTCTGGAGAGTTTCTGTGGTTTTTTTTTTTTCCAAATTAGAATTACATGAACTAAATTTTGGTAAAAAGACTAATATATTATTATTGCAGTTTGAGCCAGGTCATTCCATCTCTGTTTTAATTGTCTGAATGATGAAAATTCCTTGGGGGCTCATGATGAAATTCAGATAATGGCAGTTTATCTAACATTAATGACTGGGGGTGAAAAGGAGGAACTCTAACTAAACTTACTACAGATCTAGGGTTTCAGACACAGGATGGCTTGTTCACTAACAGTGCCAGAAAAAAGAGTAAAGCCCCCACTTTCAGTGCCAGAAAAAAAAGTAAAGTCCCCACTTTTAAAACCTTTGTTTAAAAATTAGGATGGTGTTTATAATTCATACATACTGTCTAAAGTATTAAATAGCTATAGAAGCCCTTCCACTCCATCCCCATGGTTTCTAGCTAAAATTTTCCTTCCAAAAGGTTTACAGAATGTACAGTTGAATGTCAGAGAATATCTGTCTCTAATATTCAGCATAAGTTTTTTTATTTTTGAATAAATGTTTCAATGGGGTCATATAAATATAATTCAAATATTCAAGAAGAAAGACCACTAAGCTGAAAAAAGATGAATATGCCTTAAAAAGTTTGTGTTTAATTTGTAACACATCATAACCTATTCAAAAGTTTGAGGTCTCAAGTATTGGCATCTAAGTATATTTAACTTTTCAAGATAATCATAAATATAACTAAAAAAGTACTTATGTTAACTTTTTTAATTCTTCATTTTAATAGGTCTCTTACTTTTTTAAGGTTTTTAATGTTTATTTTGCTTTTGAGAGGTGGGGGGGGGGCGGTTGGAGGGGCAGAGAGAGAAAGACACAGAATCTGAAGCAGGCTCCAGGCTCTGAGCTGTCAGCACAGAGTCCAATGCAGGGCTTGAACTCACAAACCAGGAGATCATGACCTGAGCCAGAGTTGGACGCTTAACCAACTGAGCCACCCAGGCGCCCCAGTAAGTCTAATACCTGTTAAAAAGGCTGCAAATTTAAAAATAAAATGCTGAAACATAATTTATTTAACTCAGGTATAAGATCAAATACAGTGTTTTCACTCTTGCAGAGAGCCTACTACTAGTAACTTTAAATTCAGATTCATCTCAGGCTCAAATTGCACAATTAATAAAATGCATTTTTTCTCCTATGTATAATAGTCTTCAGTTAAAGCTGGTGTTTTAACTGCTAAAGTTAAAAATGTGTACTTCTGAATTTCTTCAACTTTTTAAATGGATATCAAAACATTTCATTTAAAAAATTAATTGTATCAACAAAGATCAAGAATTCAAGCCTTCTTAGAATAAAAAAAATGGAAATGAAAAGAGCAAATTAAATATGAAAAGATATAATCATTTCCACATCATTTCCAATTTACATGAAGAACAAAGTGGAGAGGGTTAGTGGTAAACTGGGTGGTGTCAGAGTAAAGGCAGGCCTTACAAAGGTTAAGACAAAGTCAGCTGAATGCACTCTTAGTACTAACTGGAAAACTGAAGGCAATGTCAGTGAGTTGTAACCACTGAAAACAACTGAACATACTGTGTTGGTTATGTTTTTGGTAACAGGATGTACAGTTATTTCTGCCTCAGCCTACACCTAAATGTTGAGAACATGTAAACTACAGGAGTAATGTAAATAGATTATTTAGGGCAGGCCTATTTAAGATGTGATGGCCATCAATCCAGTGGGTTGTAGAAGTGAGGAGGAGTTACTACGATTAACAATCAATGGTACAAGAGGAACACAGCGCACGGGAAATCCAAGTGCTTCCAGGAGCCTTGCAAAAAAGCGGCTATTCTCCTGATAATTTACCTAATTTCCAACTCATGTGAGAACAAAGTGTAAAGATTTAGCTGGACAAGTGGGATAAATTAACTATAGTGGCAGAATCTTCCCAGATCCATTTGTTAATTCTAGGGTAAGTCATCACTCTGTATCTATAATGTCAGTGTTAGAAAAATGTATACTCTGTCACTATGGTTCTTTAATTAAAACTTCCTTGTGTTTTAATTTTGGCCCCCAAAGTTATCACGATTATTTTTTATTCAACCAATATTTACTGAGTGCTAAGCATTAGGCCTTCTTACATGTATATTGGTGGTAATTAGACATGATGCCTGCCCTTATAGTATTTAGTGTCTAGTGGGGCAGACAGACATTAAACACAAACATATGTAATTATGAATAGTGATAAGTATTATAAAAGAAAAAAACAAGATAGGATCAGTGAGAATAATAAGGTAGAATGAATTTAGATTGGGCATCAAGGAAGATTGAAATGAGGGAGTGATGTGACATTTACATATTTACATCTAAAGCCTTTCATATTTTAATACCAATTAATTTTATTTTCTACAATGTATACTCTGGACTCAACTCTGGAAAAAATTATTTTTTTAAGTTTACTTTTTCCTGTTCTGGCAGCCTTCCTCAGCAATAGTTGTTATTGCTATGAGGTTGAGGTTCACTCCTCCTAAATAAATCACAGCATATAAATACCTGCTGCTCTTTTTGGTAAATTATTTTCTGATAATCTCATAAGTGTTCCTCAACCTTTATTTTTTGTTTCCTTTAATACCAGTCCACCTCTCCACACACTAATATCAAATATTACCACAAGCACTAGAATATCCTTTTTTTGACAGAACAAATTTTCTAGTTAATGTTTTATTTGACAGCTGTGCTACAAATAAAAAAAATTCAAGCTCAGGACTCTACACCACTGAATCTAAAATGTGGCCTGAAAATAATTCCCACTGCCGAGGGAAGGTTTTATTGTTGCCTCTGCTGTTCTGGTTGTGTCCCGAAAACATGATTTATGTTCAAAGAATTTCCCGTTACAACCAGTTTCTCTCCCCCACCCCACCCCACCCTGAATCTAATAACGGAAGAATTTTTTTTTGGCTTATGTGTGAAAATATAATTGAATTCAACACTTGTGATAGCTTTGCTATTATATATTATTGATCATATAATTTTCCCCTTGCTTTTCTGGTAAACCTAAAGGAGAAACTATTTAATATCCCTATTGTCATAAAACATATATTTACTCTAACTGAAGTTACTTTAAATAAAACTAGCATCAGAGTTTGTTTGTATAGAAGATATTAAGAAACATACTAGGACTATCATTTCAGGATTTTTTCATAACTTTTCTAGCAAATGTCAATATTTTTATTGTACAAGCTAAGTAAGTACCACTAAAATGAAGCTTAGAATAAATCTACCACTTATGAAAATGTTTTACACACACTCACACTCACATATCCAAAAAAAAAACCCTGTAAAGTGGAAGGTTTTTGGAAAGAAGAGAAGGAATGTTATCTACTTTATCACGTCTAATGTAACATGGCAGACACAGAGGAACTTAGTGTCATACATTATAGCATTTTCCAAAATTAACCAATATTCATGGGTACGCCTATATGAGATAACATGGTGTAATGATAAAGAATGCTACATCTGAAGTCAGAAGAGCTGGCTCCAATACCAAGTTCAATTACCATTATCTATACAAATTTCAAAAAAGTTACTTAACCTTTCTAAACCTCAGTTTTCATCATCTGAAAAATAAGGATGAAGATACCTGTCTTGTCTCTCACAGGACTGTTATGAGGCTGACACAATATCATGTATATGAAAGAATTTTATAAATTCTAAAGAACTGTGTGAATGTAAGAGTTATTTTAAATGTTAGTATTACATAAAAGTGATTATTACAAATTATATTACAAATATTAATAGTCAATGCTCTTGAAAAGTGATATGAAAGGTTAGCAAATTAAAAAATACTCAAATGTCAAAACCAAAGACTGACATAATATATGATTCCACTTATATAACATTCTGGAAAATGCAAAATTACAGAGATAAAGAATAGATCAGTGGTGCAAAGCTGAGGTGGGGGAAGAGGCTGATGGCAAAGGGGGGGCACAGGGAATTTTGGGGGTGACAGAACTGCTCTACATCTTTATTATGGTGGTTATGTAATTCTATACACTGCTTAAACTTACAGAACTGTAACCCAAAAAGAATTCATTTTATGGTATGTAAATTATGAAATAATTTTTTAAATGTATAAAAAATGATATGCAATCTAAAAGAATGTTTAAGAAAATTTTGTGAGAGCATGTAACAATTTTAATCTGAAAGTTTATGCAAAAGGGGAGCACAATTTGAGGTCAATGATTCTAATAAGGTTGTCATTACCATAACAGTGAAAGAAGAGGTTAAAATTTAAATTCCATTATTAAATCAGAGAAAAGTCACTGTAATAATAAATAATTTTAGGAACACATCAATTCCATTGCATTTTTTAAGAATTCTAGAGGAGTTTTAGGCTCAATAGTAATCAACCTTATAGACCTCAACATGCAGTAAGTGCCTAATTAAAGAAAAAGACTAGAGGGGCGCCTGGGTGGCTCAGTCGGTTAAGCGGCCAACTTCGGCTCAGGTCATGATCTCGCGGTCCATGAGGGCTGTGAGTTCAAGCCCCGCGTCGGGCTCTGTGCTGACAGCTCAGAGCCTGGAGCCTGTTTCAGATTCTGTGTCTCCCTCTCTCTGACCCTCCCCTGTTCATGCTCTGTCTCTCTCTGTCTCAAAAATAAATAAATGTTAAAAAAAAATTAAAAAAAAAAAGACTAGTAATGGTATTTTCTTTCTGGACCTACAGAACATAGGATACACATTTTAAGAAAACTATCATCAGTTCAATAAAAAAATAAGTAAGATCATGGCAAAAACAACTTGTAGGGTCTATTATATGAACAGTATATATTCAACTATTTTTCCTCTACTTTCTCATAGCTATATTACAATACATTCATCAAAATGCATTAGGACAAAATTTTTGAATAACCAACAATTAGTTTTTCAATATATTATACTTACTAAAGCAGAAACTTGGATTCATACATTCTATAAAGATTATAAACAAGACTGAAAAATGATTTACTATAAAACATTTAATTAACTAGAAATTAAAAAGAATTTCCTATTCTCACATGTAAGTAAGATATTTGTACATCCTTGTTTTAGGTGAAATTTCTGCTTCCACAGTATTATCAAATTCTGATATATTAATATCTAATTTTAATTCTTTCAAATATTCAACTACATATTTACTATAAATTGATTTCCTCCTATAACAGTTTCTAAAATATTTTAAAGAGACTTCTGAATTTCCTATATACAAAAATTTATAGATCTTCTATAATAATGATGAGTTAAGCTTGGTTTGTCCCTTAGTGAGATACATGCAAATGAATATATACAGTTAAACTTTTATATTTTAATAAGAGCCCCTGTCACACATGAAATCAGTAGTCAGCTAATGTCCTTCATGATGGTATAGCTTTCAACAATGTTCTATGCAGAATTAAGTGGAGGCAAGATATCTACTACTAAGAAATACAATTAATGAGAAATTCCAGTAAGGAAAAAAAAAAAGCCCTTTATATAACACAAAAGTGGGAAAATACACCTATAGGTATGTACACCTGCTGTACGATTATGTTACTTACATGCCAGGATACGATTTCAAATGAATCATTCATTCGGTAGGCATGAGGCTTGGAAGACAGACTTACTAACAAACTGCCTCTTAAAAACATGCTGAAGTTAACTTAATAGTGAACTATATTATAGATTTTTACCTAAAAGGGGAAAACAGTGTCTCTTCCTTATGTTACACATTTTAGAATTCTGTAATTTGGGGAAGGAAGAAGATGAGAGAACATTCTAGCCTCTCAATGCTACTTGTAGCTAACTTTAGTTCACTGATGAAAATAAGTTACCTGTGTCTGTAGAGTAGACTCGGAAACTCTTATCCCAGAAGCCACAGATGAGAATATAGCGGTTGTCCGAAGTGATGACAAAGCACTGGGAATGGACTTGAATACTTTGGTCTAAAAGGTCAGTGATTTGCCTCCTGTGCATTCCTGTATTGCTGGCTGTGACAACAGAGGAAGAGACAAAAATTGTACTAAACCCACACATGTACAAAAATCCTAGGGTCTGTGATACTGGTGGTTGGGTTGAGGGAGAAGCATTCCAGGACAAGAATATTTGACCTTTAATTTAAAATTTTAAACATAAACATGACAATATTTGAAAAACAAAACAGGAAAATATATCCAGTTGTTGGAAGAATGTGGGTAGCTAAATTCAATGTCTCAAAAAGAAATTTTGCCTAGAGGGAAAAATAATAACATACTACAATTTCAAAATAGTATACAATTCTCAGAACATGCTTTCTAGCTCTTGGACAAGACCAAACTAGATTACAGTCTCCAGATTGCACCACAGTTAGGTTTGTGCTTCTGACAATCTCATTACGTCCATTGTCATGAGAATGGATTCATGTTGTGACAATCTATTACCTTTTAACTTTTTGTCACAAGAAAGCAATATTAGAATTTAAATGTCATATATTTGAAATATTGTAACATCTTGGAGTACTTTGGCTTTAACAGGTCTTTAATTTGACTAGATGTGAACTCCTTCTTCCCCTGTTTACAGCTGTACTTGCATGTAAGGAAAGGGTAGAATGACTATTTATTAAAGATACTTGTAATTGAAAAAGTCAAAGCACAGCACACTGCCACTTTCTTACTCCTTAAGTAAGCAATAAAACAAGACAGTCTGGCAGTGTGTTTTCAAAGTGCTACAGAGCACCTGATATGGGGTTTGTCACTAGGCAGAAGGTCAGACACAGAGCAACATCAAGCACATAGGAAGAGTAATAATCCTCTAGAAATATACTACCAAGCATGCCATTATCAGAAAAGGAATTTTCACTGAGATGCCTTTCTTGGCACCATGAGGCCAACCAAATAGAAAGCTTTGTTTCCAGTGACCTCAGGGTTATTTCACCAACAACCTTCCAATACAAATAATAGTTTTGATAATAATAAAGAAATTTGATTGTACCAGAAATCATAACAAGATAAATTTCTGCATCTGATCATTACATTCTTTGCATCATAGTTTTCAGTTTGGTTTTTTTTTTTTTTGGGTGGGCAGGGGAAACCCCAACCTATAAGTGCATTGATAAAAATAAAAAATAGAAAAATATTCATTGCATGTAATAACTAAGTTAATGTGGCCAATCTAAGAGAAGGCTCAGAAAGTGATGCAGAAGAAAAAAAGTATTCAAAATACTTTCCAGTGCTGTATTAAGAACCACTGGGGATACAGAGAAATCAACTATTCCCTGCCCTCATGGCAAACATGACCTAGCAAACATATGCATAGACATAGTGGAATATTCTGCTAGTGTCTGTCTATACAACTTAACCAAGGAAGATTATTAGATAACTATTTGATAATAGGCTTCATATTACTTTTGGGGGATTAATGAACTAGAAAGTGACAGCAGCAGTAAAAAGGGCAGAATCCTATTTGGGGATCATTCTTTTGCCACCTCCTTCCCACACAAAGGGAAGCTGCTGGCAAATAAGAAAAGCTTTTATAAGTACCATAGTACATTACAGAGAGACAATAGTATCCAACTGCAGTGAAGCTGTATGGTACAACTTAGATTTTTTTATTCCAAGAAACCTAGCAATTAAAGACAAGGCACGTAATACTTTCTATACTGGTTACTACAGTACTTCATTCCACATGAAAACTGTAAAAATGTTTATTTGTTACCATTTATATGACTTTTGCTTCTAGGATATAAACTTTCACTGGTCTTTTTTTGGGGGGGGCATGATTTCTGGTGGGGGGGAGGATCTCACTTCACAGATTTGGGTATGTGCATAAATTTTAATTGAGAGATCACAAAGTACCCATGAGTACAGGCTGATGCCCCTTCAGCATTCAGATGAACTATTTTCCAAGTAAGTGCTTGCCTATAATTTAATATTGCGACATCCATCCATCCATCCGTCCATCCATCCATCCAATCTATTTAATCTATCTATCTCACAACTGCTTCCTTTATCTCATTGTCTCCCAAGATTCAGTACTGAAGGTGTTTTTATTTAATGAATATTAGGTGTATTTGTCCAGATAAGCATTCTTCAAACTGGGGCATGCACACTCCTGGCAGGAGGGTGGTATAAGATTTCCCAAAGGATAAACAAGCACAGATGGTTTTAAGGGAATCAATTTCTAGTTCCTCAACTTTTATACGTTCTCTTCCCTGAAACAGCTTTGGCTGAGAACTCTCCTGTGAGTTTTCTTCTCTTATGACCCTTTCTGCATGCTCTTCTTCCACTAAATAAAACAAAGGCATATTTCTTTTCTATCCAGGATCTTACTATAATGCTTTATCTGGGTATGAAAATCTCTTGAGATGAAAATAAAGGGACAATTCAAAATACTGATGTGAGGCTGAAAAGTGAATGCCAAAGTATCAAATCATTCTGTAGGGCCGGTGGTTTCCAATTCATCGCTTTCAATAAAATGGAAGGAGGATCTAATCATGATGTCAATTGATAGATCGTTAAAAATAAATTTCCAATGATAGATTGTTAAAATGATCACTTAATGACAGACCATGAAAATAATTCTTAATAACAGATTACAATATAAATTTTGTCACATAACTCAGAGTTCAAAGATTTCAGAGACACTGTGAAAACAAAATTCTTTCCTTTCCCATCTATTTTCTCACGTAGGTAACGTTCCTCAGAGCTTCCATCTACTGAAAAAAAAAAAATAGAAAAAAAAAAAGAGGATAGAACCATTGACAAATCCTGTCTCATTCAACAACAAATAATGTTCACTCAAATACATGAGCAAATGGGGAATGGAGGGGCAGGGGGAGGAGAAAGTCCCACCCATTTCATTAAAGATGTATTTCTAATAAGTGTTTCTTTTTTATGTTTAATAATGTTTATTAAAAATTATAATTTTAATAAGTGTGTATAATATTTGTAATGATAACTCAGTGTACATTAATTTCTTACAAAACTGAGCCTTATGGTCATAGGAAATTTTGACAATTAACTTACATACATTTGTTTAATTTTCTATATATTTTTATTGCTGAAAAGTATTTGCAATAAAGTAACTTTTTGAAAAGTTAAAATTGTGTAGAAGAAGTGGAATTAAAATATAAATTTAAGATAAAAAAGGATAATACAGTATTTTCAACTGTTAATAGCTTTTTTATGCATTTTTTAAAAACAGAAAATGTTGACTATTAATTCACTTTTATATTTAAATTCCATTGGATAGATTTAAAATTTTATATATTATATATAATACATAATATATATTTACATATATACATAATGTATGTATACATAATACATAATACATAAATATATATACATGTATTTGCAACTATCGAAATTTGTGCTGAAAACTTTCTACATGCTACTTTTAAATTTTTTTTTTCAATGTTTATTTATTTTTGGGACAGAGAGAGACAGAGCATGAACGGGGGAGGGCAGAGAGAGAGAGGGAGACACAGAATAGGAAACAGCCTCCAGGCTCTGAGCCATCAGCCCAGAGCCTGATACGGGGCTCGAACTCCCGGACCGCGAGATCGTGACCTGGCTCAAGTTGGACGCTTAACCGACTGCGCCACCCAGGCGCCCCTCTATATGCTATTTTAAAATACGTGGGAACTTTAAAACCTTAAAACTTTAAAACATGCTACATTTAAAATACGTGGGAAGGTACATGGTTTTAAACAATTATTTTAGGGGATATAGGAGTAAACCGTTAGATGACCAATGATCTACAGTAGATAAGAAAACTATGGCCTGTGTCTGGTTTTATATGTAAAGTTTTATTGGAACACAGAAATGCTCATTTGTTTATATATATTGTCTTTGGTGGTTTTTGTGCTATAACAGAACTAAGTAGTTGTCTATGAGACCTTATGGTCTACAAAGCCTGAAGTATTTACTATCTGGCCCTTTATCAAAAAAGTTTACCCATGCCTAATCTAAAGAATGACAGTTGCTGAATTCATTTAATTAGATTTGCCTATAGGATATTCACTGTCAAGTTTTAAGGCAAAGAATGATTCTATACTTAATAAATAATGCTTGTAAAGGACTTATCAAATGGACTTTATTTTCCTGACTTTTAAAACTTTACCCAAGTGAACATTTTATTTTTTAATATATGGCAAATCCTATGTACTCAAAGCAAAAGATTATTTAGGAATCAGAGTAGTATTTATCCTTCACATGGATAATTACTTCTTACATTTCCGCTTCTATGTGGGGGAATGCCAAATGAATTAGTTTTGAGCTTAAGGTTAGTTTAGTTCATCTTGATAGTTCATTTGCAAGTGGTAGCCACGTAGCTCTCTACTGAAACAATAGTTTTAAAGACAAAAAAAAAGGTGACATACATATAGGCAAGACCTTGGATTTTAAAAGAATAAATCAGCGTTTTCATCTGCTCTATGTGAAAACTTAAAAACTGTAACAAATTTATGTGCCAGGGAAACTTAACAAAATTATAAGCTAAACATCCACAATGGTAGCACACCCCCAATAACTAGGCAATTAAGTATTTTATTCTAAAAGTGATTGAAATAGCATCTTTAATAAGACATGTTAATAATGTTACTCTCAGTAAAGCCATGTATGAAATTCCCACCCATAAGAATGAAAAATGCTAAACTAGAGATTTTGCCTAACTGACTCAAAAGGCACAGAAGCAATTAAATATTCTAAGTCATCTGCTGCAGATGCTCATTTCATCCCAATGGCTCTTTCTGGTCTCCTCCCTTTTCTTTTTTCCCCCTTGAACAAATTTAACCTCCAATGGCAATTTATTGGGCTGTAGGACCATAGGAAAATGAATACAAATATCTTAACACTGCCATTGGCCGGGCAATATATTTCAACTTTGAAACTGCTCTGCAATTGCACATTAATCCCCTCACACTGAACAGAGGGTCCAGGAAGAAAGGATTGATCTCCTTTAATGATGAAACCCTGGCACTACAGTTTTATTTTTCACAACACAGTGCTGCTAAGAACCCCACTGTTATTATGAAAATTTCCCTAGCAAAGGAGCTCCATCACATTACCGGTGCACCAATTCATCATAACGTGCCTCGCTCCTGCTCATCAACAAGTCTGAGTGATGAAAAGATCCAATATTATCCTGACAGTACTTCATGCGCATTCTCAATCACACATTATTACAGCATCCATATTAATTTTCAGTGACACGCGTCCTAGGCCTGTTCAAATTAGGCAAACCAACGAGGGGGAGTTGATGAAATACCAGCATAGCCACAGCTCATTGCATTCCAATTTGCATGCAAATGGTTTATCAGGAAAATTCCATTCCCAGCAACCAGCAAGTGAAAAACAACTGTAATCTACACTTCAGGGCCACCATACAGAGCTTAATGAATCGCAAAGAGAGAAAGAAGTGACAGACCTATGAGAGGATCGATTTCCACTGGCAGCTGGTATGGCTGGTCTTGTACTGCACCTTGATGAGCTGGAATTCACAAAAGATTAAAAAAAAGCATTATTTTTCATATACTAACCTACATAAAAATGCATAAGTCAAATCTTATGTAGAACTGTTTCCAACCTCTAAATCTCTCATACACTTTTGTGAAATTTAAGGGAAAAAAATCCAGGTGCTTTCATGGCTAGCTTATTAAACATTTATTTTAGATTAGTGCTGTTCTGAACATGTGCCATCAGCAGTGGCTCCAGTCCTGGGCCATAAGCTATAGCAGATGCTTGACTGGCAACCTCTGATGCTGCAACAAAACAAAATTAAGTGGTAAAGCGCGCTGAAAACAAAATGTGACAACCATCTGCTGACTGTAGCAAATACTATTTTTTTGTTACTTCTTAAAAAGGCAGTTTTGAATGCTGCAGCACAAAGGATCCACAAAAACGTCAATTTATGATGGAGAAAGGGAAAGCTCTAAGTCAGGGAACATTTAATGTTTCATCCATCACTTAAAACCAATCAATTGAAAGTTTGAATAAAAATAAAGAAAGCTATCCACAGATAAATGTTTTAGTTAAATGCATTTGGCTGAAATACTTTCTTAAAGACTGGATTGAGGTTTTTAAGAAAAGTTTTATTAATATTTAATATTTCCATGGTTTCAATTTAAAAATACTCTGAGAAACAAATGAATAACAAAAATCAATCCATGCTAAGAATAGTTTGTTCAATTCTCAAAATGGTTCTGAAGATTCCTGCATACTTATTTTGTAATTGAGAAGAGATTTTGTGGGCTGTTTCCCTGTGAAAGGTAGGACTTAAGGTAAAGAGGAAGTGTGCTAGGAAGCAGGAGCCCCTGCTGGCTATTTACGGAGACTTAGGCAAATAGCAACTTGAAACTGAAGGGTTTGGAAGAGATGATCTTTTTAGCTTTATAATTCTGATAGTTAAATCCTGGGCCCCTGTCCAAATTATTTTCCCCAAATGACTCAGTCATTCATTTGGGTCAGTATCTCCCTTTTATAGACTCATCAGCATTTAAACTACTGTTTAGTTGGTATTAGAACTTTGCTTAACACCATCATCACTTAGGAAATCTTTCTGACTGTACTTGAGGGGCTGAAAAGAAAAATGGGGTACATTCCAATGAGTTCATCAGATTATTTTAAAACTTATTAAAACATCATTTCCCCTGTTAGCAAATACCAACTTTTCAAGGCGGTTTCGAAGATCATTAATACTGATAAAATATCTGGGTAAGTATAATATTAGCATTAAAAATAATTATATTTGAGTATATATAAGAAATTAAGGTAGCTGAAGAAAGGAAGCTGTATAACTCAGTCTTTTTTTATTAAAGGTATCGTCTTTGCTGATTACTGGCTCTGCCAGCAAAGAGATCACAGGACACATATAGGGAATGTTCAGGGAAAATGCACCAGAGCCTCCGATTTGCCCAACAGTGCCATTTACTTCCAGCGATACCAGTGCTGATCAACACTAATACCTTGATCATTTTTCTCTACTTCTCTGAAAATCTGGGATCTCAGAAACATTAAAAGACACACTATCAGTGAAAGAGGTTTAGGAGGTTAACTATCTTTGGTTGGGCCTCAAAGACAGTTGCCTGTGTGACCTTGGGCAAGTTTATATAGCCTCTGTGTTTCAGTTTCCTAATCTGTAAAATGGGTTAGACTGAACAATATGAAATTAATAACACCTGACATTTTGACGTGTAAAGACGGTGATTTCATGGGTCAACCTAAATGTGGAACATACATCCCAAGGGATTGAGGGGATTCAGTGAGTTAATATGTGTAAAGAGATTAAAACAGTATCCAGAACCTAGAAAATGCTCTTTAAATCTTAGCAGCTATTCTTTCATTCCCCGCTCCCCGCCCCCCCCCCACAGTTCCTGTAAGGCCCTATGAATGAGAAAGAAAAATAAAGATGATTGTTTTCTTTTTAAATGAGGACACAGACACTGCTGAAAGAAATGATAGGAGCTAGCTTTCTAGTGAACAAACTATGGAAATCATAGATTCTCAGAAAAAAACAAGAATCTAAATGTAAAATAACAGCATAACATGAATTTGATTTTCATTGAAGAAAAACTGTTAAGGATTTCTGACATTCTTCTGCCTGACATTTGTTTTAAATCAAGGTATGTCAAGGCAAGGTAAAGGTAGAACAAGATAGAATGAAAAATCAGATTTATATAAACATACTTGGAATGAGACATAGATTTAATAAAATGGATGCTTAACATTTTTAGGTACAGGTGTAAGCTCAGAATTGGAGAACATATTGTAGAAGGATAACTACCTGTGTATTCCCATATATATTTATCTGGTGAGGAGCTGCTGTGTCATAGTGTAAAGCCAGAAGGTGGGGACAAAACCCATTAGTGACACAAGATACAGACACAAAGGAGGCTCACTGGAGAGAATTACAGGCAAAGAATTGGCAAAACATATGCTGTCCCCCAAGCTCTTATCTTACAGAATGGTGAGCTTGGGATGGGAACAGTTGGGTGTACCCTAAGTGGCACTCCAGCAGAGAGATGCTGCCCCTAAATCAGTTTACATATCCATAGAAAAAGTGGAAGTAGGGAAAAGAACACCTGACAGCCAGCTACTAAGGTAAGCAAGCTTTCCAGTCCAGGAAATGGGCCTGCTCAAAATGGGAGTGCCAGGAGCTCGTCATCAGTGCTTTTGGAGTGTACCTAACAACCTGAGTTACCAGTTGGAGACCTAGTAGCCCTTTGGTTGAGCCAGTTCCTGCCAAGCTCATTCTGTGCGAGGCTCAAGTCAGCAGCAGAGAGTAGCCAGGGCTTTCCAGCAATTGAAAAGGTTTTTCTCCTCACATATGCTGTCACTCTGTTTAGACTGAAGAAGTTCTCAGAGCTGCCACACACAGCCACTCAGGATAAGCATCCTTTGTGCTGGCCCTGACACCACACGCACTGGTGCTTTTGCCAAGCTAAGAGTAACTGCACCCAGCGTAGGGAATCCTCTAGTGTGGTCGACAGAACCCACCACCAGCATGTTTTTCCTCTAACAAATGCTTTTGAGAGAATACAAAAGTCACATTTGTTAAATTATAATCTTTAGTCCCAAAATATAAGTATGTCATCTACATACACATTTATCACTATAAGACAAGTTCACTTGAAGAAAAAGGAATAAAAGGACCTAATAATGGAGACAATTATATATACCTCGATTTTTACCTTCTCTACTTTTCCTGAAATCTATTCTCTAATCAAATACTGGCATTCATTTCCTTTCTAATAGCCAGGCAATGGCCATATTTAATAAATTCTGATACCAACCACAGATTCTTCATGATAAGTACCTTATTGAGCATAGTCAGTGCACCAAGTTTTTGTTTGAATGTCAATTCAATTCTGTTCCATTCTAAAAGCTTTTGCATTTAATTTGGCATGAGGCCCTGTTCAAGAATTTATATTTTTGCAACCAGCTCAGGTTTTATAATGAGCAGTACTTTATGCACACTTTACAGATTTAATGACAAGTTAACAGACTATTAAAATCTATCTTTTACATTTTCCCACCTAAAACAATGGCTTGGAAAAAAAGCCTATAATCGTCAGGACTTTAGAAGATTTTCCTTCTCAAAATTAGAATTTCTAACTAGTTGCCAAAAAGAACAGTGCTAAATCCAGATCCCAACATTCCTGTTCTAATGAGAGGTAATAAATCATAGAGGGGTGATCATAAAATTTGAGTCAGAAAACTTGGGTTCAAACATGGCTCTGCCACTGACTGGCCATATGTGATACTGAACAAGGCAAGCTCCCTGGGGCTCAGTATCTTCATTGGTAAAACATGGGGCTGGATTAGATGTACTCTCAGGTCTCCTCAAACACTGGTTTATGTTTCTAAGGGTTATTTCAGTATCTTGCTGTTAGTTACCCCGACTATTCAACATATAATGGAAAAACAGAATGTACTTATGGGTTTGTAGTACTTTGGCTGTGTAACTTAAGTGTTCTTTTTTTCTGTCATCCATGATAAATAATATGATGTTATACACAGAAAGGCACATAAACAGGCAATCAGAAGTGTTTATCGAGTAAACCAATAAGTGGAAAAAAGGAGAACATCTGATAAATAAATATAAACTGCTTATGGACACAATATAGAATATCATTATATTAAGATATTAGAAATAATATTTACCTACAAGGAATAAAGACAAACCACCACATGCCAAAGAATAGGTGATGCTTTAACATTTGTATTATATACCGCAGAGGGGACTTCTTTAAGCCTTTCAAACTCGTAAATATTTTGATTCAGACTAATGCTGGGAAATTGAAAAGCTCAAATGTTGAGATATTTACGTGTATATTACAATATCTTTATACAGTGTGCAGCAGTTACTATGCATTATAATGATACTTCTTTACTTACCAGGAAGGTTGTGCCACTTGTTCACCGCAAATAGCCTGTTAGCAGTGACTGTGATCACAGCAGGAGTCGCCAGACCAGGCTGGGTGTTAGCTGCCACATGAGTGACAGGGGAGTTGGAGGGAAACTTTAGGACCATGATAACATCCTGCTGGGCTTGGTCTGTGAACATCAATGGACTCTGCAGGAGGAGATACTGTTGAGTGGGCATGACAAGACCCAAATATACAAGAAGGAAAAGACAAAGAAAGACAAGAGAGAGGGTGCAGGAAAAGAAGAGGAAAGACCATGTTAACACAGGTTGCAGCTGAGAGCATGGTGAGCAGAAAGGTTTATAGAAACAGCAGTTAGGATTGGCTTGTTTTTCATGTATGTCATTAGTTGAATGTTTTAGTGACTGAAGTAGAATACCTTAACAGAAACCTTTTAAAAATCCATAAATTTTATTAGCTCCCTTCCCTACCCCACTCCCATGAAGAACTAAAGAAATGGTTTTATTTAGATTCTAAATAGGCAAAGTATTGGGGATTGCATTAAACCATTCCAATTGCTATAGTGTGTCAAGTACAAAAAAAAAAAAAACAGCATGAGGATAGGTAACAGGTACAAAAGCAAGGCAAGGTAATTTCCAAAGATCGTCAAAGTTGTGTTGAGGTAGCATGAAGATTTTTGACAACTAAATAAAGAGATAATTAAAACATATATTTATAAACAACAATTATACACATATATGTATTATTACAGTAGAGAAATAACTTATGAATGTAATATACAAACTTAATTATAAAGGTGTTTCAAAGCAATGCATAATTAAATGCACTTGTAAAAACAATATATTTATATAGTGTACCAAGTCATAAACACTGCCCTATTATAATGGAAATGCTACTGTTTTCTATCACTAAGGATAAAGAGAAATAACTAGATGCCCCTCCTCTCCCTTGGTAAAACAAAACAAAACAAAACAAAAAACAAAACAAACCTAAAGCTCAAGACTTCTGATTTCTCCTTTCCAAAGCAGCAAGTAATTGAAAATGTTAAACAAAAATCACTGTCTGTTCTAATAACTAGCAACAAAATAAATCTTGAAAACTACTAAGGATTTAGAACATTCCTACAACTCATATGTCATAATCCAAGACATATATAACAGCACTCTGATTTACTGGCTTTATTTATATGTTGTGGTGGTATGCTATCACACAGTAATTGCACTGTACATTTTCAGCAACCCTCTTCTACCATGTCTATTTTCTAATAGCTGATTAGTATCATTCACAATTGAAACACTTTGATGAAGTGCTTCTGGCTGCTTTCCTACTGCCATATTTCAAAACACCAGGTATATGTAAATGTGTAGGCACATATATTTAACACATATTTATTCAGAACTGCTAATAAAAAATTAAATACATTTGCATTTTATTATCAGTCCTTTTAAAAAAGTTATTAAGAGTACTTAGAAAAACATATTGCACTAAGAATTCCTATTTGCACTCTTTGCATAAAGGTGTAAATAAAGGCAACTAATAAGCTACCCAGACACCCTTCTGAGCAAGTGGCTAAAAGCCAATCAATATTATGAGTTAATCCTCCCTGGATGCTCATTCAATTAAAGGTGTCAGTAATGCCTCATCTGATGTGGCCTCAATTAAATCCAACTATCTGATGGTGTGAAAACACAGGGGGATACAGCAACAGCAGCAAAACCAGACAAATAGGCAGCCTTCGTGTGCCTGCTAATTACTACACCTGGTGTATATTATGGCTCATGCACTTAACGCAGCACGAGGTGGCTTTAATTTCTGCTTTATTCATGTGTGTGTGTGTGTGTGTGTGTGTGCGCGTGCGTGTGTGCATGTGTGTGTGTGATGGGGTGCACTGACAGTTGATGGTGGGGGGATTCATCTGAATGGCAGTAAAAACAATAAACATTTGGGCCTCTAATTTTTAAAACCTCTATGTCAATTAGTATTTTTTGTCATTCAAAGAACCTTTTATATAGTTTTTAAGGAACTCTGTGAAATTGGGTAAAAATGAGGAACAATGAGCAACAACAAATACAATACCCTACAAGCTAGTTTTAAAGAAGTCTGGGAAAAGGAAATGAACATCATTTTGGAGTACCAAGCCTTATTTTTCAGTTATGTAGTTTTTAAAAAAAAATAATATTTACTAAAGTTAATTTATAAACTCTGAGAAAGTCAGGGTATAACATACATCATAAAGTCTCACTGAAAGGAAGTTGACAGTTATTTTTGAGCTTAACAGTTCATATTGTAAATACAATTAAACTGAAATTGAATAATTCCAATGTTTATGCCCTTAAAAAAAACACAGAAAAATCTCTAATGTGTTGGGAGAGGGTCTTGTTTACATAGTGACTCTAGTGGGCCAACTTTTAGCCACATGGCAAGGACAAGCTACTTTCCACAGAAAGCCGCAGACATCATATCCTGAACTGTGCACTACATTCTTACAACAAGCTGTCCCTCCAGTCTGTTCTACATACTCCATATTGACTAGTGCTCAGTGCAGGCAAGGAGAAGGAAACTCTTGGGAGTTCCATCATATCCTTGGTTGGTTAAGTATGGAATAAGGAGGACTAGGAATAAGAGAAAGCACATTCCAGCATACTGGGCTAGTCTGCAGTGATGGCAACAGCTATAGATGAGGACAGTTGGTAAAACAGGGATCAGAGAAACAATCCTTCATCTAATCAATCCCGGGAGCCTCTGGGAGTCAAGTTTGAGGCAGAAGTAGGAAACTGCTCGCCAAATTTCATTCAGATTTCCCAGATTAAGTATGCACTTGTTGACGACTCTGGTTTCTTTCCAACACACCTTTGTTTCCCACCCACAATGTGTAAGATGAAAAGCACAATTTGTACAAGTCTGGAAAGGAGTTCAGGGATTCAATTCAGAGGACACAGATAACGGCAAAGACTGTACCCGATCCTATATGAGCATGTGCCTTCCTACCCTAGAAAGCTGGTCTGCCGCAATGAACCCTTTTGCCATGTGAGAGAGGCTTGGAAGTAGGAGCTCCTTCCTTGCCCCGGTGACCAAATCTGTGCAGAGACCCAGGTAGAAAGTCATTGGAGCAGTGGAGCTGTTTCCATTAGCCAGTATCATGATATCCTGAGTCTCACTAACAAGCTATTACTAAAACTAATTCTAAACCACAAACATAAATCATTCTTACTATTTTTATGGCATTATCTTCCACTGTTCTTGCTAAATGTTTGCTCTTTGTATAATCTTCTGCTTACTGGTTACCCCTTAAGTTCCCTTGAATCTGATTTCACCTATTTAAAAACACTTAGGGGAAAACATGATGCAAATAATTTCTTTTTAATTTTTTTTAAAGTTTAGTTATTTTGAAAGAGAGATCAAGTCGGGTAGGGGCAGAGAGGAAGAGGAGAGAGAATCCCAAGCAAACTCTATACTACAGGCACAGAGCCTGATGCAGGGCTCAAACTCACGGACTGTGAGATCATGACCTGAGCTGAAACCAAAAGTCGGATGCCTAACTGACTGAGCCACCCAGGCACCCCATGATGCAAGTAATTTTTAAAATGCTTATAGTTTATTGTGATGGCCAATTCACACCTAGAGAAAGAAGGGGAGAAAGGTTTGGAAGGAGAAAGATGACAAAGAGGGCGAAAAGGAAAAATACACAAGGAAGATGGTGAGATGGAAAGAGAAAGAAAAAAAAAAACAACCAAACAGCCAGAAGTGAAAGGGCCGCCGCATCTCTATCTCTTGCTCTCTTTGCTGCGACTGTCTCCTTCCGAGTATTGGTCAAAATTCTACCATCTCCAGCTCCTTATTCTGGGCTGGACCAATAAAGTGTGGTGTAAATGATGTGTGAGAGCAAGCTTCAAGAAGTCTTGCAGAAGTGTTCTCTTGGAACACTGTTCCTACTGTGGAAGTGGCTTGGGCTAACTTCCTTGATGATGAAAGACCACATGGAAACAGAGGTCTGGACACCTCAGCCCACCCTGCAGCAGTGCATGAGGGAGCCAAGGTGAGAAAAGCAGAAGTGCCTGCCTAACCCTCAGAATCACGAGAAATATAAATCACTGCATTAAGCTTTGGGTGGTATGTATATCAAACCATCTTTTCTTCTCTCTGCGATCCATTATCCTTAGTAACAATATCCTATGTACTAGGATTAGTTCTAAAATTCCCAAACTGAAAAACATATTGGGATGTAAAGAACAAACACATTAGCAAAACTAATCTAGAAACTCATAGGATCAAATCAGAAAACTCATCAATCCTATGTCTGGAGCCATTATCCTGCAATGAGGATATGTGACAATGGTAAGTCTTTTAATTCTTCAATGCAAAACATGAGCTGATGAGATAGGAGAGCACTGGAGCAATGTTTACGTTCCCAAAGACTCCAGAACAGCATGTACTAATATTTGCTGGTTCTTAGTAGGTTGACATCACATAAAAAGAACAGGCTCAGATGTGGTAGGGAATCTCAAGTACAACAAAACACTGTTATGAATGTCAAGTATGGTCTCAGAGGCAAGAAATGAAAAGAGTGTAAGCAGCACTTACCACTTGCATAGCAGAACCTCTGGGAGGATGGGGCTCTATGAGTAGTTGAGAAGGTGTCTGTCCAAAACTTCGGATTTGAGCTTCAACAGCCTGAAAATGGCACGGGCAAGTTTGAGGGTTAAGAGGTACTAATTATAGGCAGTAGAACCACAACTGTCACCTGAAAATGTCATTCCATACTTCTGGCTTGTTTCACATTGAAAATCAACTTTGTGTTTTCACAGTGGGTCTAAGCACCTGGCAAGGGCACTGAAGGTGAGGTCATCCTTTAGTACTGTGTAAGCTGTTCCTATAAAACCCCGTGAAACCTTCTCATCTTGCTCAGTGATATGAAACAGAAACCAGCTATTACAATCAGAAATTGTCCTTTTTGGCTTCATCTCTGTTTTCTTGCATTTTTTTCTCCTGCTTGCATCATCCCTGATGACTAAAGCTAATCTTTTACAGGTATAGAGAAAACCTATTGCTGCTTTGATTCTAGGCCCCATTTCATCGTGGGAAGTAGAAAGGAGGAAAAAAGAAACATAGCACCTGTGAAAATGGCTTGATGCTATTATTTTTGCCATAGAAAGAGCATTATTGTTGACAGTCTCTTTGAACTTAGGTGGCTAAACAACAAAGTAAAAGCCATATGTTGCATCCAAGCATGAGACAGTTAAAACAGGGACTAACTAAACATAAGAAACATGTGCATGCTCTTTCTGAAAGATGTGTACATGCACCCTTTGCAAGGCAATCCCTTACCATGGATCTTCCTGTACACCTAGCACAGATGCTCACTTCCCAATCACCAACAACTCCTTCATCATGGGAAACCACTAAATGCCAGATGCTATCACTATCTCTAATTACTTTATTTGTTTACTTGTTTATGCCTGTCTCTTCCACTAAAATACAAGATCTATGAGAGCAAGGACCTGATCTATCTATCTACTTTACTATTAGATCCCTAAATCGGGTGAATGATATATAGTACGTGTGAGGAGACAGAAGGAAGCAAATATACACAAAGACTGTCTCAACGCCATGACAGTATTCTGAAGTTCCAGGTTAAATGAATGAGGAAAACTTCTCAAATTCATAAGAGAATATATGTTCATCATGTTATTTTTTTAATCCTTAAGAAAATAGATCCTTAATTTTTATATGCTCTGTAGGACTACAGGCAATTAATATTTCATAAACAAGGAAATATAATCATTGTCCAGGATTAATTTCCTTTTTTTATTCGTTGAGGATACCACTCGTAGTCCTTTACAGTGAATCTTGTAGGAAACAATGACAGCAATTCATTCATTTATGCGTTCAATAATTGTCAACTATGCACATAGCAGTATTAGGTCTCAATGTTTCTGTCCTTGAATGCATTCCCAATACAGGAAGCAGGGCAAATACACTCAGAAGGTTATACAGTTGTTTCAATGAGTTCAAGGAGTGCTCTATCATTTGCTTAGGCAGAAGAGATTGGAAAACACCTTTGTGAAAGCTGAGTGGTATGGTGGAAGATGAGTTTTGAAGTTAAACAGACCATGTTCAAATCCTGAATGCGTACCACTTATAAACTCTGTGATCTAGGTAAGTTATTTAATAACCTCTCTAAGTTTCCATTTTCTCTCATGTAAAATGTAGACAATAATAGTATCTACATGCTATATTAAGAATTAAATGATATTTACATAAAAACCATAGCAAAATGCTTGGTATAGATTAGACCCACAATATGCAGTCAACAAATATTCATTAAGGGCTGATAATACCAACAAATATTTATTTAGTACTTACTATTCACCAGGAATTTTTCTAAGTGGTTTACTATCTTTTATCAGCTAATCTTTAAACTATATGATGTGAGTCCTTTACTATACCCATCTTATCTATAAAGATAAAGAAAATAATGCACAAAGAACTTAAATATCTTGTCCAAGGTCATATAAATGGCAGACTCAAAATTTGCACCTAAGCAGCATGATTCTAAAGCTAATACTCTGGGCCATTAAGCTATCCTTTCTTCTTATCTTTTAGGTACTATACCAAGGTCTAGGGTACAAAAAGACTGAGCACCAAAAAGCAGGAGCCTACAATCTAATGAATGAATGAATAAGTTATCTCTATCATCATCATCATCATCATCATCATCATCATCCCCATCATCATCCCCATCATCATCACCATCATCATCACAAAGTATGTTCAGACACAGTTAGTAAAGAAGCACAGCTAGGCAAGTTTGGTTTTAATAGCAGGAGATAAGACTGTTGTTAGACTTTAGAAACAAGAAAAGGAGCCAATAGGGAGCAAGGAACAGAGACTAGGATCATTTCAGAACTTCTAAAATGATTTTGATCAGTGAAATCAATTTATGATCAACATCAGGACAATCTTGAAGAAGAAAAAATATCACACTGTGGGAGAGCTTGAAGCCCAGAGGTAGTCACAAAGAAACAGGTGGGACTGCTATTTTATGATACACTGATTTATGGACAAATAGGAATGTGAGTTTTAAATTTCTTTTAAGAAGAGTTGGCAAAAACAGTGCCATTGCCCTTGACTGTTGCTTTTGGTGGTCCCTGCCCAAAGGCCCTCATGTCTTTTTTCCTATTTAAATAAAGTAGAGGGAGGAAGAGATAACTTCCATACTTGGCCTGTGGCATCAGATGGCTAAGAGTGTTAATCTGGACTTTGTCATTTATCTGCTGTGTGATTTAGCTTAATCTCTGTTCCTCATCTACAAAGTAGAGAACTAATAATAACCAGTTCACAGAATCATTTGTAAAATTAAATAATACTTACAAAGTATTTAGTACAGTATTTTAGCACATACAAAGCACTAAATAAAATGCTGCATTATCAGGTTTGGGGCTCGGTATGATCCCCATCTAACACAGCTAAAATAGCGAAGGAAAGGAAGAAATGTTTCAGGAGTGAATAAGGATAATGATGAACACATTATTTTAGGAAACTGGAGTATGGCTCAAGATTTCAAAATATACTTCAGTGCTAAGCACCCAGAGACAAAAATATCTCTTTGAAGGTTCTGACACCAGTCCAAAACAAAAGGGATTATATATCTCAGTCTTTATGGAAGTCATTGTATTTGAAAAAAAAGAGATAAGTATGTGAGCCAGGGACTAAGGAAAAATCAACAGGTCATAGAGTACAGGGGCTTTGACCAATGAAGAAAAAAGCCAGACTAATTCTTTTCTTTTGAACTTGCATATTTTCAAGAGTAGTAAAGAAATGAATGGAAATACAAGTTTCTGTCAGGAGAACTAGTTTGCCATGAGAAAATATATTTTATGTGACATGTGGAATCTAAAGAGATAGTGATAGCAATCTACTCATGTTGAGATATCCAATGAGCAAAAGAAAACCCAAGACTGGCTCTAAAATGAAAGATGAGTATTGATTTAATTATAACTCATAAAAAAGAAATGTAAGTCAGTGGTTTTACATCTTTCTCTCTCCCTGTATATATGTATTTTTAAGCAGCAGAAATGGCTTCCTTTTTCCAAATGCAATATAACATGAAACCCCAGTATGTTAAAAATATAGGTATAGGGCTATCTACTTTAAAGGTGGATAAAGCCATCCTTAATAAGCTTCCTTTGTAGCTCCTGAGACAATTCTGAGAAATCTTAGTGCTCTGCACACAGTATGAAACTCACTGGTTAAAGGAAGAAAATACATGAGACACAAAAGGACCTAGAGCTGGCCCTTGGGAAATAGTCATATTTAGGGCATCATACAAAAAACTAATGAAGAAAACAGAAGAGGAAGAGTTAGGAGTAGGGGAGCAGGATCGGGTGATACAGAAGCTGTAAGGTGAGAGTTCCAAACAGAATGATCAGTAACATTAACTACTACAGAGAAACTAAGAATAATGACATTATTGCATATTAATCTTAATTATAGATATAAGCTTAATGTAACTGATCTTGACAATACATATCTTGCTTTGTATTTTACATTGTTTTGAAATAAAAAGGATATGATGGTAAGACAACTTTCAAAAATATCAATGTTCTTTTTTAACATTTTTTTTAAGTCTTAAAATTTTAGTAGAATTTGTGCATTCCTCTTTCAGGAAAAGGTTTTTTCAGGTCATGTATATAGTGGTCTGATTATTCTCTCAATGACAGAATAAAAACTGTGTTATCCCACACAAGTTAAATAATTATTTTCTTTCCAAGTCCTCCCAACATCTAAAAAGACTGCAGAATTCTTAGACACGAATATTTTAACTCTGGACTAACCTTTGAGTTCTTGGTGATAAATATACGATAGAAGGGCTTTTTCAAGTGTGAAAATTATGGAGTAAGATTGTAAGGTAATGATTATAACCTCAAAGTCCTTTTATTTCATTTTAAGTAGGCTCCATGCCCAACTTGGGGCTTGAACTCGGACCCTGAGATCAAGAGTAGCACACTTTACCGACTGAGCCAGCTAGCTGTCCCTGTAATCTCAAATTCTTGTAGTCACACTTTATATCATCAACTGACAGTTCTAGATTCTTTTCATTGTTTCTACAACTCACCTACCATTTGTCATTCACCCTGGTCTCTGTAGCAGTCTAAACTGTCGATCACACCCTAGTTTCTTGACATTGTCTCTTCTGTGGCTTTCATGGCTTTGCCCCAGGCTGGTTCTTTAACCTTCTTTATTCTCTGTCTTCTACTGATTTCTGTTCTTTCTCATCAATAAATGAACTCATCCCTGCAAGTTCTCTGCTAGCACTCTGATATTATCAATCTACACTTTCTGCCCTGGAAATTTTTTCTGCTGTCATGACTACAAATCTTTCTTCTATGAGCAAGATTTTCTTTTTTTTTTTTTAACTTTTTTTTCAACGTTTATTTATTTTTGGGACAGAGAGAGACAGAGCATGAACAGGGGAGGGGCAGAGAGAGAGGGAGACACAGAATCGGAAACAGGCTCCAGGCTCTGAGCCATCAGCCCAGAGCCCGACGCGGGGCTCGAACTCCCGGACCGCGAGATCGTGACCTGGCTGAAGTCGGACGCTTAACCGACTGCGCCACCCAGGCGCCCCTATGAGCAAGATTTTCATATCTAAAACCAGAGGATTATTGATTTCTATGAAGTGCCCATTTACATTGCTGCCTAATGGCCATCTATGTATACTGTGTGTATGGTATGTATCAGCACACCTAAAATTAACGTGTCTAAAATCTGGAAAAACTAATTTTATTCTAGCATTCTTTAGTCTAGGGTTAGCCTTCTTTTTTGATTTTTCTTTTATGCTCAGATTCTTACTTTAAAAATTTTATCTCCTCCTTTCATAGATAATCAGTCACCAGACCCAATCACTTGCTTTATAAAGTCTCTCATATCCATCACTCATTTCTGAATCCAAGCCCCTTATAATTTCAGGTATTGAGGATTACAATAGTCTCTTTAGTTTCTTCCTTCAACATATCCTGCAGAATTAAGTTTCCCCAAACCCTCCTTTATGCAATATTCTCTTGATCAAATGTCTTTGATTAATCCCCAGTCATTAAAAGATAAAGGCCTAATGGCAAGCAATAAAGGTCTTCTCACATCTCTCAACTTTTATTACCTCATCCAATTCCCTCATACAGTGTTCTTTTTCAGTAACGCTGCTCTTCTTACACACATATAACCAGCTCTTTCCCCCTTATATTTTCTTGCATGTGACTGCCTGCTTCTAGAATGGTCACCCTCATCTACAATTTTCTGAGTCCCACTCCTCTCTAGAAAACCTTGCTTGAGTTCCACCTATTTGGTGTACTTCTTCCCAAATCTTATAGCCTGTTAATTTTGCTGATTACACACTTGATTCAAGCTTCCTTGTCATATTTTGTGACTTCTCATACATTACTGGTCTGTCTCTTCAATTAAACCATAAAAGATGAGAATGTCATATATTTTAGTGGTGTGAAACTGGTAGAACACCACCTTGCACACAGTATTCACACAACAAAAAGGTATACCAAGTGCCTATTATACATAACTGGCTCACCCAGACCCTTATGCCTCATCTAGGTTTGAACTAGGGACAAAACCAAGCTTGAGACATGAGCACAGTTCTTGACAAGGCCAAATGTGGGCAAGGGGGAGAATAGGGAATGTAAGGGAAGTCTGCTAACTGGTATTAGTAAGAGACCAAGGATTCTTTCAGGGAATGTCTGAAAGATGCCAATGAAGGCAGTAATTCTCATTTCTTCACCCTAACACAGCTGAGGGATGTGACAACATTTCAGTGTTTCACTATACAGTGATTCTTAAGGGCCATGTGAGAAATTCTGGGGGAATATGTGTGATCTGAAAAAGCCCCTCAAGGAGATCCTGGGAAGATGGCGGCGTAGGAGGACTCTGGGCTCACCTCGCGTCCTGCTGATCACTTAGATTCCACCTACACCTGCCTAACTAACCCAGAAAACCACCAGAAGACTAGCAGAACAGAGTCTCCAGAGCCAAGCGCAGACGAGAGGCCCACGGAAGAGGGTAGGTAGGGCGGCGAGGCGGTGTGCACTGCACAGACTGGCGGGAGGGAGCCGGGGCGGAGGGGCGGCCCGCTGGCCAAGCAGAGCCCCCGAGTCTGGCTCGCAAAAGCGGAGGGGCCGGTGGAGTGTGTTCCGACAGCAAGTGGGACTTAACATCTGGAAGGTTATAAGTTATCAGCTCTGCTCGGAAAACAGGAGGGCTGGAGGGCAACGGGAGGGAGAGTTGTTGAGACCCAGACGACAGAGCTCAACTTGGCGGGGAACAGAGGCACTCGCCAGCGCCATCTCCCTCGCCCAACCCCCAGCCAAAATCCCAAAGGGAACCAGTTCCTGCCAGGGAACTTGCCTGCACCTCGAAAACACCCAAAGCTGTGCTTCTGCGGATCCATCCCTCCGGCAGGTCTGATTCCCTCCCGGTGCCACAGGGCCCCTCCCAAAGCAGATCTCCAAAGGAAAAGCTACCTGAGCCTGCCCCTCCCACCCCTGTGCACCCTGCCGATCCATCCCAGCTAATACACCAGATCCCCAGCACCACAAGCCTAGCAGTGTACAAGTAGCCCAGATGGGCCATGCCACCCCACAGTGAATCCCGCCCCGGAGAGGAGAAGAGAAGACACACACCAGTCTGACTGTGGCCCCAGCAGTGGGCTGGGGGCAGACATCAGGTCTGACTGTGGCCCCGCCCACCAACGCAAGTTATTCAAGACAGCAAGGGGAAGTGTTCCGCAGTCCTGCACCACTCCAGGGACTGTCCAAAATGACGAAACGGAAGAATTCCCCTCAGAAAAACGTCCAGAAAATAACAACAGCTAACGAACTGATCAAAAAGGATTTAAACGATATAACAGAAAGTGAATTTAGAATAATAGTCATAAAATTAATCGCTGGGCTTGAAAACAGTATAAAGGACAGCAGAGAATCTCTTACTACAGAGATCAAGGGACTAAGGAACAGCCAGGAGGAGCTAAAAAATGCTGCAAAATAAAATGGAGACAACTACGGCTCAGATTGAAGAGGCAGAGGAGAGAATAGGTGAGCTAGAAGATAAAATTATGGAAAAAGAAGAAGCTGAGAAAGATAAAAAAAATCCAGGAGTATGAGGGGAAAATTAGAGAACTAAGTGATGCACTAAAGAGAAATAATCTACGCATAATTGGTATTCCAGAAGAGGGAGAGAGAGGGAAAGGTGCTGAAGGTGTACTTGAAGAAATCATAGCTGAGAACTTCATGGATCTGGGGAAGGAAAAGGCATTGAAATCCAAGAGGCACAGAGAACTCCCTTCAGACATAACTTGAATCGATCTTCTGTACGACATATCATAGTGAAACTGGAAAAATACAAGGATAAAGAGAAAATGCTGAAAGCAGCTAGAGATAAACGTGCTCTAACATATAAAGGGAGACCTATAAGACTCGTGACCTATCTCTCTACTGAAACTTGGCAGGCCAGAAAGGAATGGTAGGAGATCTTCAATGTGATGAACAGAAAAAATATGCAGCCGAGAATCCTTTATCCAGCAAGTCTGTCAGTTAGAATAGAAGGAGAGATAAAGGTCTTCCCAAACAACCAAAAACTGAAGGAATTCGTCACCACTAAACCAGCCCTACAAGAGATCCTAAGGGGGATCCTGTGAGATAAAGTGCCAGAGACATTGCTACAAGCATGAAACGTACAGACATCACAATAACTCTAAACCCATATCTTTCTATAATAACACTGAATGTAAATGGATTAAATGCGCCAACCAAAAGTCATAGGGTATCAGAATGGATAAAAAAACAAGGCCCATCTATTTGCTGTCTACAAGAGACTCATTTTAGACCTGAGGACACCTTCAGATTGAGAGTGAGGGGATGGAGAATTATTTATCATGCCACTGGAAGTCAAAAGAAAGCTGGAGTAGCCATACTTATATCAGACAAACTAGACTTTAAATTAAAGGCTGTAACAAGTGATGAAGAAGGGCATTATATAATAATCACAGGGTTTATCCATCAGGAAGAGCTAACAATTATAAATGTCTATGTGCCGAATACAGGAGCCCCCAAATATATAAAACAATTACTCACAAACATACGCACCCTTATTGATAAGAATGTGGTAATTGCAGGGGACTTTAACACTCCCCTTACAGAAATGGATAGATCATCTAGACACATGGTCAGTAAAGAAACAAGGGCCCTGAATGATACATTGGATCAGATGGACTTGACAGATATATTTAGAACTCTGCATCCCAAAGCAACAGAATATACTTTCTTCTTGAGTGCACATGGAACGTTCTCCAAGATAGATTACATACTGGGTCACAAAACAGCCCTTCATAAGTATACAAGAATTGAAATCATACCACGCATACTTTCAGACCTCAATTCTATGAAGCTTGAAATCAACCACAGGAAAAAAGTCTGGAAAACCTCCAAAAGCATGGAGGTTAAAGAACACCCTACTAAAGAATGAATGGGTCAACCAGGCAATTAGACAAGAAATTAAAAAATATATGGAAACAAATGAAAATGAAAATACAACAATCCAAACACTTTGGGATGCAGCGAAGGCAGTCCTGAGAGGAAAATACATTGCATTCCAGGCCTATCTCAAGAAACAAGAAAAATCCCAAATACAAAATCTAACAGCACACCTAAAGGAAATAGAAGCAGAACAGCACAGACAGCCTAAATGTAGCAGAAGAAAATCACAAAGATCAGAGCAAAAATAAACAATATAGAATCTAAAAAAACTGTAGAGCAGATCATCGAAACCAAGAGTTGTTTTTTTGAAAAAATAAACAAAACTGATAAACCTCTAGCCAGGCTTCTCAAAAAGAAAAGGGAGAGGACCCAAATAGATAAAATCATGAATGAAAATGGAATTATTACAACCAATCCCTCAGAAATAAAAGCAATTATCAGGGAATACTATAAAAAAATATATGCCAACAAACTGGACAACCTGGAAGAAATGGACAAATTCCTAAACACCCACACACTTCCAAAACTCAATCAGGAGGAAATAAAAAGCTTGAACAGACCCATAACCAGCGAAGAAATGGAATTAGTCATCAAAAATCTCCCAACAAATAAGAGTCCAGGACCAGATGGCTTCCCAGGGGAGTTCTACCAGACGTTTAAAGCAGAGATAATACCTATCCTTCTCAAGCTATTCCAAAAAATATAAGGGGAAGGAAAACTTCCAGACCCATTCTATGAAGCCAGTGTTACTTTGATTCCTAAACCAGACAGAGACCCAATAAAAAAAGAGAACTATAGGCCAATATCCCTGATGAATATGGATGTAAAAATTCTCAATAAGATACTAGCAAATCAAATTCAACAGCATATATATAGAATTATTCACCATGATCAAGTGGGATTCATTCCTGGGATGCAGGGCTGGTTCAACATTCGCAAATCAATCAATGTGATACATCACATTAATAAAAGAAAAGGTAAGAACCATATGATCCTGTCAATCGATGCAGAAAAGGCCTTGGACAAAATTCAGCATCCTTTCTTAATAAAAACCCTCGAGAAAGTCGGGATGGAAGGAACATACTTAAAGATCATAAAAGCCATTTATGAAAAGCCCACAACTAACATCATCCTCAATGGGGAAAAACTGAGAGCTTTTTCCCTGAGATCAGGAACACGACAGGGATGTCCACTCTCACTGCTTTGCTTAGCATAGTGTTGGAAGTTCTAGCATCAGCAATCAGACAACAAAAGGAAATCAAAGGCATCAAAATTGGCAAAGATGAAGTTAAGCTTTCGCTTGATGCAGATGACATGACATTATACAGGGAAAATCCGACAGACTCTACCAGAAGTCTGCTAGAACTGATACATGAGTTTAGCAAAGTTGCAGGATACAAAATCAATGTACAGAAATCAGTTGCATTCATATACACTAACAATGAAGAAACTGATCCCATTCACAATTGCACCAAGAAGCATAAAATACCTAGGAATAAATCTAACCAAAAATGTAAAAGATCTGTATGCTGAAAACTATAGAAAGCTTATGAAGGAAATTGAAGAAGATATAAAGAAATAGAAAAACAGTCCCTGCTCATGGATTGGAAGAATAAATATTGTCAAAATGTCAATACTACCCAAAGCTATCTACACATTCAATGCAATCCAAATCAAAATTGCACCAGCATTCTTCTCGAAACTAGAACAAGCAATCCTAAAATTCGTATGGAACCACAAAAGGCCCCGAATAGCCAAAGGGATTTTGAAGAAGAAGACCAAAGCAGGAGGCATCACAATCCCAGACTTTAGCCTCTACTACAAAGCTGTCATCATCAAGACAGCATGGTATTGGCACCAAAACAGACACATAGACCAATGGAATAGAATAGAAACCCCAGAACTAGACCCACAAACGTATGGCCAACTAATCTTTGACAAAGCAGGAAAGAATATCCAATGGAAAAAAGACAGTCTCTTTAACAAATGGTGCTGGGAGAACTGGACAGCAACATGCAGAAGATTGAAACTAGACCACTTTCTCACACCATTCACAAAAATAAACTCAAAATGGATAAAGGACCTGAATGTGAGACAGGAAACCATAAAAACCCTAGAGGAGAAAGCAAGAAAAGACCTCTCTGACCTCAGCTGCAGCAATTTCTTACTTCACACATCCCCAAAGGCAAGGGAATTAAAAGCAAAAATGAACTACTGAGACCTTATGAAGATAAAAAACCTATGCACAGCAAAGGAAACAACCAACAAAACTAAAAGGCAACCAACGAAATGGGAAAAGATATTTGCCAATGACATATCGGACAAAGGGCTAGTATCCAAAATCTATAAAGAGCTCACCAAACTCCACACCCGAAAAACAAATAACCCAGTGAAGAAATGGGCAGAAAACATGAATAGACACTTCTCTAAAGAAGACATCCGGATGGCCAACAGGCACATGAAAAGATGCTCAACGTCGCTCCTCATCAGGGAAATACAAATCAAAACCACACTTAGATATCACCTCACGCCTGTCAGAGTGGCCAAAATGAACAAATCAGGAGACTATAAATGCTGGAGAGGATGTGGAGAAATGGGAACCCTCTTGCACTGTTGGTGGGAATGCAAACTGGTACAGCCACTCTGTAAAACAGTGTGGAGGTTCCTCAAAAAATTAAAAATTGACCTACCCTGTGACCCAGCAATAGCACTGCTAGGAATTTACCCAAGGGATACAGGAGTACTGATGCATAGGGGCACCTGTACCCCAATGTTTATAGCAGCACTCTCAACAATAGCCAAATTATGGAAAGAGCCTAAATGTCCATCAACTGACGAATGGATAAAAAAATTGTGGTTTATATACACAATGGAGTACTACATGGCAATGAGAAAGAACGAAATATGGCCCTTTGTAGCAACGTGGATGGAACTGGAGAGTGTGATGCTAAGTGAAATAAGCCATACAGAGAAAGACAGATACCATATGGTTTCACTCTTATGTGGATCCTGAGAAACTTAACAGAAACCCATGGGGGGAGGGGAAGAAAAAAAAAGTAGGTTAGAGTGGGAGAGAGCCAAAGCATAAGAGACTCTTAAAAACTGAGAACAAATGGGGGGTGGGAGGGAGAACAGATGGGGGGTGGGAGGGAGGGGAGGGTGGGTGATAGGTATTGAGGAGGGCACCTTTTCGGATGAGCACTGGGTGTTGTATGGAAACCAATTTGACAATAAACTTCATATATTGAAAACAAAGTAATTAAAAAAAAAAGAAATAGCCCCTCAAAGTAATTTTATTTATCACTTTTTCTTCACTTTTCCCTTCAGCCTTTTGTATAAAGCAACATAAAATATAGAGGCACAACTGAGGTTTGAAATCACAGGAAACATACAGGTAGAAGATTCAGGAAAGTAGGTTGGTAATATGGTAGCTTAATAACTCTACCACATGCCTAAACTGTTTTGAATGAACTTTGCTTCATCTAGATAGTTTTGGTTCCAGGTGATAAAAATTTGTTTATTATGTTAAATTTCTATTATGGAATAGGATAATGAATCCCCATGTACCCCTTAGTCAATTTCAATAATTATTAACACATTTGGCCTTAGGCTATCTCATAGAGGGTTCAGCTTAGGCAATGTGCTAGAAAGATTCACTGAAAAACAAGAGTGTTCCCTGCTTTTAAGCAGTTTTTTTTTCACCTCTACTGTAAAACTACATTGAGGAAAAAATATCCTACAATGACCAAAAGATTGTGAATATTGGCCAGCAGGTTTCATCTTTCTTAAGATCAAACATTCTTTGGCTTGCAAGAGATGTTCAATCCTCAAGTTGCAAATTTGATTATGTGATTTCTCTAAGTAAAATCCTTCCATCCAAATTCCTTTCCACAGGGTTGCACCACTCATGGGGTTAAGTATGCAGACACTGAAATCAGACTGCTTAATTCAAAATCTTAGCTTTATCACATATTAGCTGACTGACTTTGGGCAAGTAACTTAACCTTCTGTGACTGTGTTTCCTCATCTAAAAATGGTGATAATAGAGTGAATATTTTATTGTTTTTTATGAAGATTAAATGAGATGATATATAACACTTAGAACAATTCTTGACACGAAGCAAACTAGCCATAAGTGTTTGATGTATATATATTATATATATACAATATATACATATTATATATACATTATATATGTATAAAATAAGTGTTGATGTATATATATGTATAAAATATATATGACTTAATTAACACAGTGCTGGCTGAGGTTAAGTAAGCATTCGTAACTGTTACCAACCAGTCATAATTAAGATTAATAATAACATAGCCCTTGCCTATAGTTCCAGTCTCACCCTCTGCCACTGGTCATCTCATACTGTATAATGTGAGATGCAATGTGTCATACTGCCTTTGTACAGATTGTTTTCTTTTCCTGTTTTTTTTTTTTTCTATTTCTTTTCTCTGTGTGGTTGCCTCCTTATCATTCTTTAAGACTTAGCTCAGGCATCTCTGCCTTCTGGGAAAGCTCATTTTTGATCTCATCCAGACCTTTGCTGTCCCTCCTTGCTGCTCTTAGAGCAGTGTGTACTGATCCCTACTACTTACTTATCTAATATTCTAATTACTCGTTAATAATTTTTGCCTTATTGACTAGGCTGTGAGTCTCTTTGAGACCAGAGACTGTCAAATATTTTTGTGCTTCTGGGGGCTTGACATACAGTAGTTGCTCAATAAATATTTACTGAAAGAATGAATGGCCATTCAAGTCAACATAATTCAGCAGGGATCCAGCCAAGATACACTCCTACCACTATTACAAAGCAGCCCTACATTGAATAAAACATTCTATTAAACATTTCTCCTAAAAAGCTTACTTTATTACTTAACATTCTTATTCATCAATTCCCAATTATTTCTGCAAATAGCACGTTACTACTTTCTATAATAAAACCTGAGTTCAGCAGGCAGCATTCCAGATGTTGAAATACATAGTAATAAAAAAGACTATGCAAATACTCTGAGACATTCCAGTAAAACCACATATTTATATTTTATAAACAGCACCTCAAATATTACCTAGAGAATTTATTAATGGATTTCCAAATGGAAATATTATGAAAATATTTTCAACAAGCTGTGTATTCCATTGTTTTCTGGGCCAACTATTGCATACCTGCATGATTTTATAGCTGTATCCAGAGAGGGAGAGAATATGTATATAAAGAGAATATAGATACACACACTAGAGAAAATAAAAGAAAGAAAGAAAGGAAAGGAAATAAAAGTAGACTTGGCTTAGTGACAATGTGGTATTTGGCTTCAATTTAATAATGACTATTTTAGTCTCTCAGAACTGGTCTTTTTAATCTAAGAGAGAAAACAAGTTAAATCAACATAACACTTAGTAACCAACAATAAAGTTGTAAAATTTTATTTTAAGATGGGTTTGGAAGAGAAATAACTTAAAAATTTGGATGCAATTAAGGTAAACACATTATGTACACTGTTTCTTTTAAGCACACAACTCTGAAATTGCATTTTATCCCCTATATATTTACATCTAAAAGCACTAGAAAATTGGGATAGAGAAACTGAAAAGAATAACTTATTAAGTAAACACATTCCATTTATTAACATATCAAGATTTTCTGTCATTACCTAAATTAAATTCTACAAAGTGGTCTCAAGATTCTAGAGTAATTCTTTACCAAGAAAGGTTTAAAAATCCAAATAAGACTTTATATTTTATATTTCAGAATTCACTTTTCAGTATTTAAAAAAGAGTCACATTAAGAACATTCACTGATTTCTACTGTTACATATAATTATCATTACTTGTGCCAGTTTTTCTCTTGCCTTTCACACATTTGATCTTAAGTTGAGGACGACTTGCCAAATATTTGACAGGTTTCCACTCAATGTTTACCGACTGTCTAGTTGACCAGCCTCAGTGCTCTTTGGAGCCACAGTTAAAAATCTAGTTTTGGCGGGGACACATGGGTGCTCAGTCGGTTAATCATCCAACTCTTGATTTCAGTTCAGGTCATGATCTCACAGTTTGTGGGATTGAGCCCTGGGTGAAGCTCTGTGCTGACACTACAGACCCTGCTTGCGATTCTCTCTCCCCTCGCACCCCCCCCACCCCCTCTGCCCCTCCCCCACTCATGCTGTCTCTCTCAAAATAAATAAAACTTGAACTAAATAAACTAAATAAACTAAATAAAAAGTTGAACTAAGTGTATCTGACATGGAAACCAGACTATAATACACTGATTGAAAAAAAAATCATAATTACCAAAGAATATGGTGTATGACCTCATTTAAGTAAAAAATTAACATAAATAAAAATATTTAAACACACACATATATTTACATGTGTTATGTCAGTATACATATACTCAGTAAAACCGTGGTTTGCAAGCATAATTTGTTCCAGAAACATGCTTGTAATCCAAAGTATTTGTATATCAAAGTGAATTTCAAGAACCACTGGCTCAGGTGTGATCATGTGACATTCAGTGTCACATACTACTTGTACTGCAAGACATCGCTCATTTATCAAGTTAAAACTGATTAGAAATGTTTGCTTGTCTTGTGGAATACTCGCAGAACAAGTTACTTGCAATCTGACGTTTTACTGTACTTGAATATATATGCATAAAATCTGGGAGGGATGTACCAAACTATTATCAGCTGTTACCTGTGTGGGGAGTAGATGGAAAGATTTGCAGAATAAAAATTAATACTTTATTCACTTTTATACTGCTTAACATCTTACACAAAAAAATGCATTATTTAAAAAAAAACAACAACATGGGGTATCTGGATGGCTCAGTTGGTTAAGCATCCGACTTTGGCTCAGGTCATGATCTCATGGTTCTTGAGTTCAAGCCCCGTGTCAGGCTCTCTGTACTGACAGCTCAGAGCCTGGAACCTGCTTCAGATTCTATGTCTCCCTCTCTCTCTGCCCCTCCCCTGCTCGTGTTCTCTCACTCTCAAAACTTAATAAAAATTAAAAAAAAATTTTTAAAGAAAGAAAAACAGGGGTGCCTGGGTGCCTCAGTTGGTTAAGTGTCTGACTCTTGATTTTGGTCATGATCTTGGGGTTTGTGAGTTTGAGCTCTGCACCAGGCTCCGCACTGACAGTATAGAATCTGCTTGAGACCCTCTCTCTCTGCCCTCTCCTGCTTGTGCTCTCTCTCTGTCAAAATGAATAAACTTAAAAAAACTAAAAAAAATAAAAACAAAAAATTTTCCACTTTGAAAAAATCTTAAATAAAAAATATGAAAATCTAAATGAAAACCTGCCAATATTTGATACAGCTTTATGAAGTTTAATTTCTCCATCAACATAGTAGCCAGAAGAATTTAATCATTTAGGAACAACTCCAGCTGATAAACTGGTCAAAAACTGTGAAATCCAGAGATCTTACTACAAAGTTAATTTTGTTATTTGAGCTTGTTTCCTAATTTATGTCAACCTGATTTCAAGGAACCATTCATTTAGCAATATTTTGTTATCACTTAGTATTAATTAAATATTTATAAAAGTATATAAATTTTATAAGTAAATTATATGTTTTTCACAATGCATTGCTTATCTGGAGGCATATACATGTCATGATGATGGTAAGGAGTACCTAAAGAACAAAGATAAAGGGTAGCTTGCTAAGTAAAGTAAAACTTATTTAAAAAATAAGAATACAGTAATTACTCAGCACAGAGGGAATATTAGGGAAGGAGAGGAATATTTTTACTTATATATTTATTCAATAATATTATGGAAGTTAGTAAGGCAAAACATAAGGCAATTTTAAATTGTAAAAATATGCACAGATATCCCATTAGTGCATTTAACTGAACCCATACATTCCAGACACACATTAAATTGAGGCCTGGCCCAGCCTTACTACAATCTCCACTTCTTATAGCTGTCCATCCACTGCAAGCATAATCCCAGCTGCCAATCTGAAAGAAACCAGCTAGTCAGAGCAGACACAACCAACAGAAACAAACGTCACTCAATAACATTCAGCGGCACTGTGTTCATGGATAATTTCAAACAGTATCTCTGTCTAGAACATTGATGTGCTCATTCAAAACACCTCCATCTCTAGCTACTGGAAATGAGTAGATAAAGCAGCCTGCCTAGAAAAATAAGTGAAATGTTGCTTCAAAGAGGTTGCCAATGCTAAGAGGAAAACAGTGAAAATGTAGTGCAAATGTCTTAAGGAAAAGAAAAAATCAGGAGAGTTAATTTACTGTATTCAGAACATGAAATAATTATTTCTCAAAATCAAACAAATGTGTTTAAAATCATTTAGTCTATTTTCTCAGTAATATTTGTGAGTATCCACTGTGTGAGAATAATGAAATGAGGTACAGTGAGAGATCAGATGACATGATCTTCGATCTCAAGGAACTTAGAGTTGAAAGACAACACACACACACACACACACACACACACACACACACACACACTTCCAATTACACAGTACTGGCAGGGATAGAGAGGGGTAAGACAACAAATTTACTGTTATAGCACAGTTTAATAATACTTAATATGTAAATCATTTGCCCTTGACTCCAGAATTTTCCAAATATGAACAGAATTTCAGTTGCTTCTTTGCAACAACAATGAAAACTAAAAACAGTGATTATATTCTAAGTAAACTTCCTCATCTTTATTAGCAATGCTTTTAAAGTTGCTATTCTGAACATTTAGAAACCTATCACACTTTCAAATAATCTTATATAGATTTTTCAAATCCATGAAATTTTTTTCATCTTAACTCTTTCTAGAAGCTTGCATTCAGTTTAAAATTAAGAGAACAAAAGTTAATCACTTGCTTTGAGGCTACTTTTCACATTCTCAGTTTAGAATGAAGATGGCATCTGAAGCAAAAGGGTTCATGATAGAAGGCATCATCATGACAGAATGGCTCAGAATTCCTTGGGTAGCTGACAGGGTGAAAAAAAAAGATATTAATACCCTGCCTGCTTTATATCCTTGCATGTATAATTTAGCTACACCTATTAACTAAGACTGCAATATGCAATAATAACTAGCAAAATATAAGGATCAGCTTTACTGACAACTTTGATGTTCATTTAGTTGACTAAGGGAAACTTTATTTACTGTGGTTTTGATGTACAAGAAAGTCTGGCATAATTTCAAGTTATTTTTTTCTGTAGGTTTTCAATTAAAACTTGACTAATCCTTACTGTTTATTTGCCTTTTCATTGTATAGTTCCTGCCCTGCACTATGTCAAATATGCCATCTGTGTAACACACTTCTGGCCAGAGATACTTCAGAATTATTTTTGTAACACTCTGAATTGTGGCTGTATGAAATCTTAACTCACTGTATTCAATACTTCTAATTTACTCTATTGCCACAATCATAGTAATCATGTTGTCTTATTGTCCTACTCTTAAATCTCACTGCAGTCACAACAAAGATTCCTGCCCCACCTGCTCAAAACAGACTTACAGCCCATTCCTCTAACTATTTAACAAATGTTAACAATGCTATAAATACCAATTGTGTTTATGCTTTCTGAAAGATTCACTGCAGGCAGTGTTCTGCAGTAGTGTTAGAGCTGAAACAAGTTGTTGACTCCCACCATGAAAGTGATTGAATTCTAAGCCAAAAATGCTTTTCCTTGGATAAGATATCTGATTTGCTACTGCTGTCATGAAACTGGGGTCATGTAAACTTAAACACTGCTGCTGCTGCTTTTGGAAAACAGACCTTCTTAGAGTGATTATGTGTTGCTAAAACGGCATTTGGAAGGATAAATTTGGAAGAGGGAAAACCAACCACTGACACTAAACACAACTTAGGGAAATTTTTCAGATTTTACTTTCACATTGTGAGCCCCATTGTATATAATTCTTTAAATTGAGCAATATCACGGCTCTCCTCATCCTCTTCCCCACCCATCTATGTAAATAGAGCTGAGTTCCACTTTCAAAAGGAAATTAGTAACTAATTTCTGAACTCACATAAACATAAAATAACACTATTTGCTTGAAAAGTAAAGGAGAAACGACCCTTCCAGAGGAAAAGTGGTGAAAACTTCTGGCAAGGTGCAAGATAACAAAACACAATTATCGTTCATATTAATGTCGTTCCTGAGCAACAGCTACCTACCTGAGCAATTTATTTTTCTGTCTTTCAACTTCTCCACCTCTTCTTCTAACCTTTCGCACACCTCAGGATTTGCCCTGCACTCCCTACACAATGGCAGGTCAAATCCCGAGCTGTGTCTGTATTTCCCCTTTTGTCAAAACCTATTATCAAATCCCATGCACAAAGAGCTGAATGATTGGAAAAGGTTGTTTTAAAAAAAAAAGATGTGTAATCAAATTACTGTATCTTTAATGGTGGAGTTTTAAACATTAGTAAAAGGTGAAGGATTCTGTGGCAGAGGATTTTTTTCTGTATATATCAAACCACATCTATTATAGGAACTGTTAGAGCTGACTTCAGTATGTGACTCTGGTATTAGTTAAAAAAAAATACAAATTTGGGGATAGGGGTTTTCTACTGTTTTACTTTATAGTTTTGCATAATTTAAATTTAGTTAAATTAAATTTATAGTTATTATGCATTGCTTTGCTGAGTAAGTTTTAAAAGCCCTTTATAGGGGCGCCTGGGTGGCGCAGTCGGTTAAGCGTCCGACTTCAGCCAGGTCACGATCTCGTGGTCCGGGAGTTTGAGGCCGCGTCAGGCTCTGGGCTGATGGCTCAGAGCCTGGAGCCTGTTTCCGATTCTGTGTCTCCCTCTCTCTCTGCCCCTCCCCCGTTCATGCTCTGTCTCTCTCTGTCCCAAAAATAAATAAACGTTGAAAAAAAAATTAAAAAAAAAAAAAAGAAAAAAAAATAAAAGCCCTTTATATAGCTATTTAATCACACACACACACACACACACACACACACACACACACACACACACAACTAAGTAGTGAACCCAGAGATCTAGAATTCATGGATATTGGGCCAAAAGCCTTCTTGATTTTAGAAAATGATGACAAGAATTACAATTAGCAGTGATATATCTAAAATATTTTCCCTACGAGTATAAGGGACCTTTTTGGTCCTCCTCAAATATGATGGGAAAAGAGAAGAAATAAACTCAAATTGTTAAAAGGTATGAAAAAAATCATAGCTCAGTGAATTAAATAACAAAATAAGAGATTGGAGGTACTCTGATTTCTGAGTGAGAAAAAGTTTAAGATATTAACATAACCAAAAACCAGAAAGTAATCATAAAAGATCTCTGAAGAGCCAAAAGCAAAGTCAGTATCTTTATCCTCATGTTAACATGCCTTACTTGTTCAGATTTTCAAGAGGAGACTTTTTCCCTTCAAAAGAGAAAAAGAGTTGTAGATTGGTTGGCTTTTTCTCCTTGATTTTGAAGAGAAACAATTTTCAGAATATAGAAAGTAGCAAATGAAAGAACTCCATGATCTCACTAACTAAAGATAATGACCATTTTTGGTTAGACTGCCATATAAACATCTTTAAGTCTATAATTCCAGACGTGTCCTTATGCATACATACACATATAAAACTTGTATTTAAATGTTCAGAACATGTTTTCCCAGGAATATGGCAAAATATATTTCCAAAGCAATATTTTGGACAATGTATAGCATTGTACTATATGGATTTACCAGTATTTATTCAATCAGTTCTCTATTATTAGACATTTATGTGTTTGTTTGTTTGGTTTTTTTTTTTTGCTATTATGAACAACTATACAACTTAACATTTTTCTGCATACTTGTTCAATTACTGCTTTGGTTAACGTTCTTTGTAAATAATGCATGAATATTTTAAAAACTGATATAGATTGCTATAAAGATTAAATTGATTTTCATCCTCACCAAATACATGACAATGGCTGTTTTCTTTTATCCTTTTTTTTTAATTGCCAGAAACTATTCTGAGATTCTAATGTGAAAACAGAACCCTTTCCCAGAGGAGCGGGGGGGGGGGGACTAGAGATTCATGACAATGTCTGCTTTCTAACATTAGGATTTTCATTATTTTAAATCTTAAATAATCCAACAGGCAAAAATATTGCATTTTAAACTGAATTTTATTGATTACTGGTGAGGATGAACTACTTATCATTTGTGGCTTGTATTTCATCTTTTGTGAATTATCTGTTCCTAAACTTTGTTATAGTTTTGGGTTTTTTTTTTTTTGGATGTATACAAACTTCAGTTTTTATGTAGTTAAGTGCATCGATTTCCTTAATGACTTTTGGTTTTGATATTAGACTTACAAAATGGGCCTTCTCCATTCCAAGACTATAAAACTACTCACCTGTATTATCTTCTAAGTTCTGTAGTTTCATTTTTTACATTCATAAAATAATCTTTATTCTAAACAAATACATGTAATTCATTTTTAATTTCTTCCACTTTAAGATGTGAAACAGGAATCTAAATTAATTTATATCTAAACAATTAGCTAGCTGTCCCAACATCACATATTAAACATGATAGCCTTTTCCCACGTGACTTAAAATACCATTTTTATAAAAAATGCTCATATATAATATGCCTATTTCTGGAAGCTCTATTCTGTTCCACTGAACTTCAGTTCCTTCACTACGACATGTTGTCTTGATTACTGTAGTTTATATTTATGTATCTCGTAATCAAACCTATTTACTTTTTCTTTAATTTAGTTCTATCAAATCCGGTTTCTCAGGCTACTGCATTTAAGAAATTGTAGAGTAGGAGGATGGATGCCCAAAAGATATACTTGACACAGTACAAGAAGCAAGACTGATAGCTTAAGGGTAGAAATAGAAAAATATATAAAAAGAGAGCATAAAAACTAAAAAACAGCAGTATGGAATTGTTTAGTTTAAGGCCAAATATAGCACAGAACAATAACTAATATTAATAATTTTAAAAAACCATATTTGCTAATCTTCCCCACTTCTCATTACTGTCTTCCTATAAAATGTCCTCTTTTCCTATAAACGGTATAACACGCATTGTTTTACAAATATACATGCAAGGTTTGGGACACCTGGGTGGCTCAGTTGGTTAAGCATCCAACTTCGGCTCAGGTCATGATCTCCCAGTTTGTGAGCTGGAGCCCCACATCAGGTGAGCTTGAGCCCTGCTTCAGGCTCTGTGCTGACAATGTTGAGCCTGTGTGGGATTCTCTCCCTCTCCCTCCTCTGCCCCTAGTGGGATTCTCTCTCTCTCTCTCCCTCTCTCTCAAAAATAATATAATATAATATAATAAATATAATATAATATAATATAATATAATATAATATAATATAATAAATATACTAGAATATAAAATTTTAAAAAATTTAAAAAAAAGATTTATGAAACTTAACTATGTCCAAGGTGAGTCAAGTCTCAACAGATTTCAAATAATATGTACATTATATACCACATTCATTAGCTTTAGAATAAGTTAAAATTAATAACAAAAAGATAACTAGATATCATGTATGAAGGCAAGCCCTCACTGAAGTGATGACCTTTAAGGTGAGGCATAAATGAGGACGAACCAGAATGTGAAAATCTGGAATAATCAGAGAAAACAACCATCAAAAAAAGGTGCTAAGTCAATGAAAATCTTCATATGATCAGGAACAGAAACAAGGTCAGTATGGCAGGACACAAGAATGAGTAAGAGAATAACCTGGCATGAGATCAGAGAGGTAGGCAAGGGCCAGATCACGTGGGTCAAAGTGGATTTTAATCTGTTTACTGTGAAAGAGGAAGGTTTAAGTAGAGGAGTGACTTGATCTGATTTATATTTTCAAAATAATATTCTGGCAGCTCTGTAGAAAATGGACTGTGGGCAGAAAGGGGTGACCAGGTGTATTAATACTAGCCAGGGGAGAGATGATGATGGTGGCTTAGATTAATGATGGACAGATATAAATGGTTTCCAAATATGTTTTGGAGATACCATCAACTTAGCTGCTATTTTTTTTATTTTAATTTATTATTTTTTTAAATTTACATTCAAGTTAGTTAGCATATAATGCAGTAATGATTTCAGGAGTGGAATCCAGTGATTCATCCCCTACATATAACACCCAGTGCTCATCCCAACAACAAGCTCATCCCCTTGCCCACTTAGCCCATCCTCCAACCCCAAACGACCTCCAGCAACCCTCAGTTTGTTCTCTGTATTTAAGACCCACTTATGTTTTGTTCTCTTCCCTGTTTTTGTTATTTTTGCTTCTCTTCCCTTATGTTCATCTGTTTTGTATCTTAAATTCCACATATGAGTGAAGTCATATGGTATTTGTCTTATCTGACTAATTTCACTTAGCATAATACCTTCTAGTTCCATCCATGTAGTTGCAAATGGCAAGACTGCATTCTTCTTGATTGCTGAGTAATACTCCATTGTGTGTGTGTGTGTGTGTGTGTGTGTGTGTGTGTGTGTATACACACACAAATATATATACACACCACATTTTCTTTATCCATTCATCTGTCGATGGACATTTGGTCTCTTTCCATATGTTGGCTATTGTCAACTAAGCTATTCTTCAACCAACTTCCCATATCTTCCCCACCTACCACATAGTTTTTTCCAGTCATAGAGCCATACCATTCTCCTTCCCACATGCTGTACTCTCTGCTTTGAATGCCCTTACCCTTTCTGCTGCTTTGCCTACTTCAGTCTTCATTTCTTAAGGATTATGTTTAGGCAGTTATTGCCCCCTTAAACTGGGTTAGCTTTTCCTCCTTTGTGCTCCTATATATAGTGTATAAATCTCAGGCAGAGCATATCACTGTACATACAATTTTTAAAACTTATTCCTGACTTACTAAAACTCTATCAATGAAATGTCTTATACTACGGTCTAGATAACCCAGTTCTCAACTTTTGGATAGAGCAAATACCAGTTATATTAAAATTGACAGTTGAACTGTGGATAAGAATATAAAATTGTTCTAGAAACCACACTTGTAAATAAAATTATATTCTAAATATATTTAAAGAAAATATATAAGGTAAATACCTATGTTACATTTTTTTAGGAAAGGAAAAATTATTTGTATAATTAATATTCAATTCATTACATATTTATTTTGTGAATTTGGATTTTACAAGGTTTTTGCCCTTAATAAAAATATTTATTCTTACTCATATCTGACTCTTAATTCAATTATCCTAATTTTTCTCTTTCTAAATTTCTTTCCTTGATCTTAGTTTTTTTGAAATGGTGTTAGAAACATTTTTTTTTTTTAGGTAGGCTCCACGTCCAACATGGGGCTTGAACTCACAACCCCAAGATCAAGAGTCACATGCTCTACTGACTGAGCCAGCCAGGCACCCCAGAAAGGTTTGATAAGATCGTATAAAGGAAGAGAAGTATGTCAAAACCATCTTCAGTAGAATTAACAATAAGAAAATAACCAACTTTGATATATTTATACTTTGTCCAGGAAATAATACATGTACTCATCACAGGAAACAAATTCCATAATTAAGTATGGTGATGGGTGTTAGTTAGACTTAACTTTGGTGATAATTTCACAATATATACAAATATCAATTATGTTGTATACCTGAAACTAATATAATGTTGTATGTCAATTATACCTCAATTTTTAAAATGCAAAAACAGAATATATATAATGCTGGAAAATAGAACAGATGAAAAAATAGTAAAAGAGAAAAAGAAAAAAAATAGTATCAAAGAGACAGAAATAAAGAGCAAAGAGGTCTGTTAGAATAAAAAGCTAAAGAATATATCTTTTAGTGGAGGTCATAGATATTTGAAAGAAAAATAGTACATATGCCTGAAAAATAATTCTCTCTCATGTGTGATATATGTAAATGTAGACATGGTTGTATATTGATATCCCAGCTGTTTTCTAAAAATTAAAAACAACATAAAAGTTTAATGTGCTACAGGCTGTTTCTCTGATTACTCTTCCCCCCTTATGGTTATTATTTCTGTCGTTTAGTGCTTTTTTATAGAGAGATTATTTTTATGATCACTTACTATGCCATATGTATTCACCATTCACTCTAGAGTAAAACTTTCTCAAGAGAAATGAAGCTCTTCCCAAGTAGTGGGTAAATACATGACTTGTACATAAACAACTTGTCTCTCTGTGAATATCTAAGTGTTCCAAGTTTAAATATATAGTAGTGAACAGAAATAAGTAAAACTATAGTTACTGACAGAAAGAAGTCTAGTCTAGTCTGCTTTTAATACTAGAGAAGCACAAATCTATTGTGGTCCCATGACTGTGGTCTTGCAGAGATAATGTTTTAATATAAGTCAAGTGTCTGTAAAAATTTACTAATATTAGAGATGTTAAAGAATCTTAGGGGAACAAGATTCTGAAGAAAAGATAGTGTAGCCTGGAGATGGGGTGGGGAGCAAAACAAAGGGCAACAGTGGGAGGTTTATAACTAGCAGGAAGCTGTGACAAGAAGTGACTTGGAGGCTGCCCAGGCCTGGCGGTTACAGGCACATGGCAGGCCAGGGTTAGAGCAGTAGGAGCTACCATCCTGGGTCATCCTGTATAGCCTCACTCCAATCTCAAAGTTGGAAGGAAAGTGTTCATAAACAGGCAGTCTGTGAGCAACCTCTCTGAAATAGTGCCCTACTCACAAGTCACTCTGTATCCCCTTACCTGGCCTTATTTTCTTCATAGCACTTATCACTAATTAAGATTAATCTTTACTGCTTATTTTGTGTGCACCCTGTTACACTGTGAGTTCCATGGGGGGAGGGATTTCGTCTGACTTTATTGCTTATCTCTGTATTTTTAGTACCTTGAATAAAATGAATATTTTTTGTATAAATGAATGAAAGAATAAATTTTCCCAATTTACCAGCGCCTTTCTTATCTATCCAAACCAGCCTAGATCTACCCTTTAACAATTCACCAGTCACCCTTCCACTTTCGATCCTTCCTTATATATTCCACCATAACGTACCATGCAAAACCCCATCTGTTTCTCTCTCCATATATATTTACACTTACACACAAACACACACACACCCCTTACAGCATGTTTGTACACCCAACTCTCCTGCTGTTGACAACAGAGAAAAATGGTGGAAAGAAAGTAATCATTTATTATTGAGCATCTATTAAGCACCCATCATTTTGTTAGTTATTTCCATAAATATTATCTCAACATTAATAAACAAACTCTCATAATTTTGTTGCCTTTACCCCTCATTCATGCACATTTACTTAAACCAGTCCTCAGACTAACCTCTACTCTCTAATCTCAGACAAGGCAGTATCGTTCCCTGCTGTCCAGTGCTTATCTCTATCTGTCTCATCAGTTTTATTCCTTTCCAGTTCCTCATAGAGCTTGGAAGTCTATTACATGCTTTCATTCATGTATGTTTGACATGCTTCCTTCTTTTTGGATCTTTCCAATTAACATAGAATCATGGTCAAATATCTATCCGTTAAAAAAGAAAAAAAGCTCAGAGTGACTGCTAATGGGCATGGAGTTTCTTTTTGTGGTGACAAAAATGTTCTAAAGTTAGATTGTGGTGGTGCCTGTAAAAGTCTGAGTATGCTAAGAACTATTGTACACTTTAAATGGGTGAATTGTATCATCTGTGAGCTATATCTCAATGAAGTGATTAAAGATTCTCCCTTCAATTACTTCCTTTTCTCACTGTGTTTACTTGTTCATGTCCCATCCACCACTTCTAAGCTACTTTCTGTAAGATCACACAGTGACTCTTAGAATAATCCGGTGGGTACCCTTTCGCTTCTTATCTGTTCAATCTTCTTTCAAGTAGGTTCTAAAACACACACGTGGTTATGTCACTAACCTTCGACCGATAATCCATTGCCTTATAGTACAGTTATAATTACATTTTATGTCACTGAAGGCCCTTTAGAGTATGGTCCTGTCTCTCTTTCTCACCCTATCACCTTTGGTTCATTGCATTCTCCCATCATGATCTCTCTCTCACCTATGTGCAGAAAGTGTTTACCCTTTCTTCTGTGTAGATACCCTTTGCTCATGACTCTACCCAGTGTTCTCATTTATCCTCCAATCTATAGCCTCTCATTTCCCAGAAAACAGGATTGGATTCTGGCTTTCTGGGTTTAGTGCCTATTCTGTATGTTTGTGCATACATACAGTGTACTTACCTCTATACTGAATTTATCACAGTATATTGTAATTGTTTACTTATCCATATTTCCACGTTAGACAATGAACTCAAGCTGATGAGGGCAGGGACTTACCTTTCAACTTTTTACCCTTATTATATAATTTGGGTTTAGTAAAAGGTTGTTTTAAAAAGTGAATAAATTAATGCCTACTCTTGTTTTCTGTTTTCTCTTGCCTCACTTCACAATGAACTCTGCATGTGTCCTCTAGGAAACAGTCTCTGATAACCTATCTAGAATTAGCATTTTATGATCTTTCTGTGATGATCAGTAATTCATATTCTTTTCATGGTTGTGTTTCTTAACAGAGAACACCATAAGGAAAAGAATTACCATGTGATGAATCCTTATGATAAGATAGGTACCACGCCAGACACTTTACGTGTATTATACCCCGTCTAGTCTTCTATGGGGTGAGCATTCTCATACCAGTTCTATATATGTGGAAATAGAGTCTAAGGAAGATCCAAGTCACACAACTAGTAGGCATCAGGGTTAGGAATTAAATTTCTTTCTTTCTTTCTTTCTTTCTTTCTTTCTTTCTTTCTTTCTTTCTTTCTTTCATCTATCTATCATCTATTTGCTTGTTTGTTTATTCTACTGTATCACATTGCATTGTATCACAAGACTTAACACTATGATATAGGATGGCTATAAAAATTATATTTGTTTTAATAACATCCAGAAAACTTTGAGAATTAATCATGCATATTTATATGAATAGTGTTAAATAATGACATGATATATAGTAGTCCCCCTTATCTGTGGTTTTGCTTTTGATGGATTCAGTTATCTGTCATCGACCATGGTCTAGAAGCAAATGATCATCCTTCTGCCACATCATCAGTTCAATACTAACCTAACATTATGCCACAATGCCTACACATCATCCACCTCACTTCATCTCATCATGTAGGCATTTTATCATCTCACATCATCACAAGAAGAAGGGTAAGTACAATACAGTAAGATATTTTGAAAAAGAGAGAGAAACCACATTCACCTTTTATTATTGTATTTGTTATAATGTTCTATTTTACTATTGGTTATTGTTGTCATTCTCTTACTATGCCTAATTTATAAATTAAACTGTATTTTAGGTAAGTATGTATAGGACAAAACATCGTATGAATAAGGTTTGGTACTATCCATGGTTTCAGGCATCCATTGGGGGTCTTGAAACATATTCCCCATGGATAAGGGTCAGGGGGACTACTGTATCCATTTTTCAAGAATATTGAGTGCCTACCATACTTAGAACATAATAGGCCATGTTTTTTATATAATATGAAAATAAATGTGATAAGTGGAAAACCCTCCAGTTAGAGTTTAATTTGCTAATAATTAACTACTTGGGGTTGTGGGTAAAAAAAGGAAGCCAAGGAAACTTAAAGCAAAAGTTTTAAATAATCTGTAGCAAAAGCTGATCTAGAAAAATTAATATTAAAAACTTATTTGGTAAGGTAGCTCCTCAAAAAGTTAACACAGTATTACCATACAATCTAGCAATTCTACTTTGGGGTATATATACAAAAGAACTGAAAGCAGAGACTTAAACAGACACTTATATACCAATGTTTATAAACGCACTATTCACAATAGCCGAAAGGTGAAAACAACCCAAAATGTCCATGAACATATGAATGGATAAAAAACACACAAACAACAGATATATTATTCATCCTTGTAAGGAAGGAAATTCTGACACATGCTACAGCATAGATGAACCTTGAAGATACTATGCTAAGTAAAGTAAGCCAGCCACAAAAGGATAAATATTATATGATTCCACTTCGATGAGGTACCTAGTGTAGTCAAGTTCTTGGAGATAGAAAGTAGAATGGTGATAGTCAAGGACTAAAGGGCAGGGGGTGGGGATGAGGAGTTACTATTTTAACAAATACAGAGTTTCAGTTTGGGAAGATGGAAAACTTCTGGAGATGGATGGCAGTAATGGCTGCACAACAATGTGAATGTGCTTAATACCACTGAATTAGACTAAAAAATGGATAAAATAATAAATTTTATGCTATATTTTCTCCACAATAAAAAACACTATTTGAAGTCCTCACATGTTTAAAGTGAAAGAAAAACTATACTTTATACATACATTTGACCTATATATCAAATGTCTAAATGGACTATACCCATGTTCAAATATTCTACAAAGTTAATTTAACAAACATTTACTCTCCCATTGTCTAACCACATGCCTAGAATTTGGATTCAGAAAATACCAAAGATATATGACATTCTTCTAGATCTCTACTGTCTAGTCTGGTAGCCACTAGCCATACGGGGTTATTTAAGTTTGGATTAACTAGAAATAAATAAAATTAAACATTCAGTTCTTCAGTTACACTAGCCACATTTCAAATGCACAACAGCCACATGCAACTAGTGGCTACTGTATTGGACAGTGTAGATATAATGTATATTTCCATCAGTCACTGCAGAAAGTTTCACTGGACAGTGCTCTTTTACATTAAACTAGAAATATTATATGGTAAAAATCACTGGCGTGTGTGAGGACTCAAGTCCCAGCGAGGTCATGAACTGAAAGGTTATTCTGCTAAATTCACTCCACTCATGTGGTTTCCATTTTATCATAAGCAAACTGAAAGCATGAGGAAGATATTACCCAGTGCTGTCTTGTCTAAAGATACCTGGGAGATCCAGTCAGATAACTTACCTCTCTCAATACAGGATCAGCTATTGAATTCAGATTGACAGCTCCTTCATAGGTCAGGTAATAGAACACGTTGAGGGATCGAACAGCCTCTGGTCCTTGCTGTTTATAGCCAAAAATGAGATCAATCCATTGGTGAAGCTGGCAGGAAACAAATTCACTCTCCAGGGCCTGAAAAAAAAGGGCACAGATCATATTATTGTGCTGAATTTGGCTTTTAAAATATATAGAGAGATTTAGAACAAGCAGTAAAGTTTTATACTAAATTTACTGGGAATAGACTTATTCTGATGTCCTATTTTCCACCAGAATCTGTTCTCCTTTGTTTATAATTAGAAACTTTCTGGCACTTGTTACGCTGAATTATATTAGATTGCTTACATTTCAGTATTATTGTACAATACTGTAAGCATTGTGAGGGCCAGGTCTGGGTCTGTCTTCATAATATTTGTAACTCAGGACCTGAGAGTTACCCAATTCATGCTTCAAAGAGAGAAAACATGAAAAATTTACTATTCACCTGAAATGTTCATGATTTTTCTAGATAGAAACCTTTTGTTGTCTATTGAAACAATTATATAACCAAATTATTTAGTGCTTCCAACTGAGTTTTTATGCCAACAAATTTGATCTTTGGAGGAATACTTATGATTACTGAATTATAATTACTGTTATTATTCTAGGTATTAGTATCAAACCTGACCAAAAATTTGATGCTATTAACATAATAGTGCCCAATAAATAATGAATGGATGTAATCAAATGTTCAGAGGAAATTCTGGGCACCAGATCCACATCCAACTCAACACTGCATTCCCAGTTACCAGCACTGTACCTAAAGCACAGTGAGTACCAACAAATGTTTGCTGGCTTTAATACAGTTATAAATATAAAAGAGGTTAAAAAACTGGAAACATTTTTATAAAAGTGTCCAGATTCATATTATTTAATGTTCTTCAAAATTATTTCACCATAAAAGTTTAGCATATGGACTCAATTATCAATAATTAATGCTATTCAAATCACAGAGCTCTAAGATAAATGCTGAAGCTTGATTTGAAGTATACCAAATTATATCAGATGATGTATCTCATAGAAATTCTTTTTAGTGTAATAAGTATATGGCTGTGATATATTTTTGGTGTGGCTTATTATGTTATCAATATTATAAAAAGAAATCTGTTGGTTTTAAAACAAAATTGAGTAATCTCTATAGTAAGCAACCAATAAGATATAAACCATCTTGTGACAAAAGACATTCCTATTAGTTCACAGGTATACACTTGTGTTAAGTATTGCTTTATTAAAATAAGTGCCTGTGGGGGCACCTGGCTGGCTCAGTCAGTGGAACATGTGACTCTTGACCTTAGGACTGTGAGCTTGAGCCCCATGTTGGGTACAGAAATTATTTAAATATTTTTAAAAATCCCTATCTAAAATAAGTGCCTATGAATAAGAAAAGTATTTACAACTGAATTCAAATAATATACTTCCTTTAACTGATAATACTTAAAATGACTTCACAATATATCACATACTATGTAAAATGCAAAAAATAATTCTGTAAATAAAACTCTAGGCAGTTCTCATATTGTAACGTATACCTGAATATGAAATAAAAATATTTAGCTAGCTTCAACTGTGAAAGTTACTGTTTTAGACATCTCTTATAAAACTCATTATATTTATAAATTTAGTAAATAGCTAAGAGAGCACAAAAGTGCTGCAAATGTTATTTGAAATTGGAGAAGAAGAGATTGTAATAAGTACATAGATTTAAAATTAATCTGAAAATTCAGGAATTATTAATGGAAGATGCACAAAAATGATACGTTTGTTTCATTAACTTGGGCCTTGAGTAGGGATGGGGGATTGGGGGCCATGTTTAAAGTGACACATAAAAACAGCAATTGTCTTAATTTGTGTGCAGTGCACTCCACACAAAAGCCCTAAATATGTTCAAATTAGAGCAAGCTGCTTGATTGTCACTGCAGTCTCATGTCACATTAATGCATGACAAACATTAAACCATACACTTAAATGGCAATTTATATCATTTAAATGTTTACTGCCAGACTAGCTCATCACTCATTTAAATGTGACTTTCTGACAGCTAATTTCAGTTAATTTTCTCCAATTCACTTAATTAGAACTTTCAATCAGGGAAGGACCTACACATATCTTTGGGCTTATATCCTTTTTAGTTGTTCAAAATCTGAGTTAATAAACTGCTGAAAAGCCCTCCAATAATAGATTAGCATGTAATATCTCTGAGTCTACAAAAAAAGTGTGACTATATGAAGCAATCTCACAGTAGGTACTCTTAG